>NW_026067961.1:3814755-3827956 GCF_014885135.2 Alexandromys fortis | reverse complement strand
AAAAAAAAAAAAAAAAAAAAAAAAAAAAAAAAATCCCAGACCCTTTGGAAATTATTTTTTTTTAAAATAGGAGCAGGAGGTTTTAATCAGAAGAAGAGAGAAGAATTCCTTTCGAGTAATAGCCCAGTAATAGCACTTCCTAAAGTAATGAGGTTTCAGTGTTCAACAGTAAAATGTGATCTATTCAGAACTCAAGGAAATAAAACTCCAGAGATAATTTCAGGGTGATTTTCAGATGTCTGAGGGGCGTTACAGGTTTAGTCCACTAAGCCGACCTGCAGGGGTGGTTGCCAAGGGCCTGCCATTCAGGGAGGAACTGGAAGACAGTGTCTAAATGAGAGACACAGGGACTCGGTCCTCATGGAGCTCCACCCCCACCAGGGGACCTCGCTACTAATCCCTCCCCCATTGCAATCATCCACCATGTGTGTAGACTGGAGCCACCCACATCAACCCCCTCAACCTGACCAAGTAGAGATGTCACTGTAGCTAGCAGCTCAGTCACTCATTCCTAAACCCTCCAGCAAACAACTGCTTCATGCGGTAAGTTCTGGTGGTTTCTAGACGTACCGTGTGCACTGCTGGTTTCATGTGAGGACCACAGAAGAATCCCATCTTTGTGAGCCCACTTTCAGTGACATGCTGGGATGACCTTCTCTCAGGTCATCAAGAACCTTCCACTCCTGTCTTTTACATCCTCCCCAGTCCTTTCTCAGGCAGCTTCCTCACTCCCAACCCCGTCCACAGATAGCCAAGCCTCCATCACATTGTCCTTGCAGCAAGTATAGGAACTTGATAGTTCTATGCATGCACACGTCTGAGAGGTGGTTGGAACCCTGAGAAGGGGGCACCATATTCTTCTCCCTATGTTACCCCTGCTGGTGCACAGCCTTTCAAGTCAGTACTCCAAGTATGCTTGTTTATGAATGATTGAATGGATTGAGAGTTACACCCTGATGGTGAGCCCTGGCCATGAACACCAAGTTCAAGACTTAAGTGAACAGCCCACCTTGGCTATGGACCATGTTGGGGACACTCCTGGCCCTCCTGAGACATTGATGAAGGTCTTCTGCGCTTAAAGTTTCAGTGGCATTGTGATTCTGGGGCTTCACTGGGTCTCGTCTGCTCCTGGGCATAATTAATTCCCTAAGACTTTTCTGCTTGTTGTGACTCTGAGAAACACCCACTGTCTGGCTGGGCAGCCACAGCTCTGCAACAGCCTGTGCTGGGATGGAGCTGTGGGTTCATCGTCACCGGGAAGAGACACACGCACCCACACCAGGCTCGAGACAGACCTGCCGATCTCAGTGCTCAGGTCCCTCTGAGGGTTCCAGAGGCAATCACCTGCCCCACAGTTCCAGTGACACCTGTCCCATGATGCAGCACTCTGTGGCAGGAACCAAAGCACCTGCTTTAAAAACTGCCGTAATCCAAAGCCAGAGACGTCGTAGAGGGAAGGATTAAGTGAAGTTCGGCTGATGGATGATATTCCACAAAAGGTCACCCCCAGATCATCGCTCCATTTATTATTTATTAACAACCTCCAAGATGTGCGTGTCACAGCAGATGTCCGGAATGGGGAGATGATAAAGTCATATTTTATAGCTCGAGGCCTCTTAAAGGTGTTTAACAAAGAGCTTACAAAGTGATTTCAATGGGTTACAAAATAATTTATTAAGAAGTCACTGTAGCCCAACATTTAAAAAGGTATTAATCACCAAGAGAGATGGATGTGAGAATAAGAGCCCAGCACATGTCCTGGGTGACTCGGTGGATAAGCCTGGCATCCTGCTGAGGTAGCACTTGGATCAGACAAGGCAATGCATGTGTTGTCCATACCCCACACCCCTCATCCTTGGCGTCACCCCTGCATGGAATGGTTTCTCTCTACCTCTCTTCTTCGCAGAGCTGTGGTGACTGAGTGGGTGAGCAAAACCAGTCGTGACTCTATCCACGTAAGCCCACCACCATCATCCAAGACCAGGAACTCCACTCATACCCATCTATTCCACCCAAGTCCAAGAACACAATCCAAGACCCTTAACCACCCAAACCTACCTCTTAACCCAAGCACGCTGACTTTATTCAAGATCTATTCTACTGACGCCACCTGCTCTATCAAAGTCACCAACTCAACTCCCCCCATGCTGCAAGAGAACCTGCATCAGCTGTGATACTCTGTGGCTGGATGCGAGGTAGGTAGATGTCATGTGTGAGGCTCTCAGGAGGACACTGGGCATTTGTGGCTTCCAGGGACTCCTTGCAAGTGGCAAGTATAGAGAACACTGGGCTCATTTCCTGGAACACACACTATGGCTTGCACGTCTGAGGAATATTAAATGCCTAGAGGGCACATATCAGAAACTCTTCCTCAAAGAACAACCAAGCCTGAGAGCAGCCCCAGGGCTTGGGAAATCATGAGAGATACAGTCAGAGTAGAAAGGGAACAGAGAATCAAAGATGATTAATATACATGGGCCCAGCTTGGAGGCAACCTGGTACAATTCACCAAGTATAGGAGGCAGTGATCCCCACTAGGGGTGTTGCTGCTCCAAATTCCTCTAACTAGCAGCAACGCCTCTCTTGCATAAGAAATTGATTGTCGTTCATAAAAGTTTAATGTACCCCCAACCTTTCAGGTTAATATTTATTGCATGGGATGAGATTCACCTTGACTTTCTAAAAAGCCAAGCTGTAGAAAAAGTCACCAGGTGACTAGATACACACAGGCCCCAGTTCCGGCTTCTCCCCAACAGGGGGTCATAGCAGGACTTGAGGAAAAGGGCATGGTTCCTCAATGATCTGGGCTTCTCGAATCTCACCCCTTGACTGGGCCAGCTCTGACTCTGTAGATGTCAAGTGTCATCTGCAAGGCTACCTCCTCAGGGAAGCATTCCTAGCCTACCTGACCCAAGCTAAAAGTAGAGCAGACTCACCAAATCAATGGACGCCTGTGGTCAGAAGGGATGGTAAAAGCTCGTAATGAGGAGGGACCACAAACGGGAAATATAGTTTCTCTTTGGGATGGGTCGTCCTGTCCCCTCACAGGATCTAGATTACAGAAGAGCCAAGCCTCCCAGCACGCTTGAGGGCACTGTCTCGGTTAGCTTAAGTGATGTGGAACTATTCCATGGGCGAGGTTCTGGGCACACAAAAAGGAGCAAGGTAGCTGACTCCCCATGTTTGCCCTCTGCTTCCTGATGTAGAAATCACATGACTAGTTGTTTCCTGGTCCTGCGGCCGTGCCTTCCCCACCATGATGGACTGTGTCCCTTAGAACCATGAGCCCAGCCCAAATAACCTCCTCCTTAATTCTTCTCCGTCTGGCTTCTCATTGAGAAAGTATCTTCTTTCTGTTACTCCCTGGTCAGACTGGCAGGTAGCAGCCAAAGAGCCAAACTTGGCTTCTGTGATTAAAGCTCCCTGAGTGGGAAGGAAATTCCAGAACATCACCCCTCACACCTAGCCTATCTTCCAGGGGCAAATCCCATCAGCAGAGGCTGAGAATTTATGTGCTGCAGAAAACGACCCCATTAAGCTTGGCAGTAAAGTCCCTTCAGCCACGTCGTGCAGCGTACTGCGCGCTGCCTGCCAAGTGGCTGCAGACAGAGGTGGGGGAGGGAAGGCCTTGCCTCTCACAGAATCCTCAAACCTGAGTCAGCCAACACTGCCCACCACTTGGCCAGGCCCAGGGACCAGGATGCAAATGGACTCACACAAAGGCCGTGAGCGCCCAATGTGTTCCCAGCGCAGGGTGGTGGCCCAGGCTGGCTGTCATCTCATTAGATCCCAGATCAGCCATCTGGGTGGGGGGAGGGTTCGCTGCTTTGCAAGCAGGAAACAGCCTAGGAGAAGTGAAGTCAGCTGACCCAGGTCCTATGCGGGGGTGGGGGGGTGGAACGGAGATGTGACTTTGTTTCACACCAACGTAGAGGCCATCCTCTAAGCCCACGTGACACCATGTTCTGGGGCACACGTCTGTGGAGGCAATGGCCTTAGGCCTGCGTGCCTATGGAAGCAATGGCCTCAGGCCTGCCTCAGGTGTAAGCCAAGTTTCACAAGAGCAGAACTTGTCTCCCACCCTTTCCAACTTTTGTGTCTCCCATGGCTCCCATGTCAAAACCTTGAGCCCCCAATTCTCAGATTGTGACCTTTGGAGATGGGGTCTTATAGAGGTTATCAAGTTAAAATGAGGTCTCAAGGTGAACCCCAGTTTCAGTATGGTGGCACTCTTACGAGCCCCAGTTTCAGTATGGTGGCACTCTTATGGAAGCGGGGATTTGAAACAGCACAAACCCAAAAATGTCACAGGGACATGGAGATCAAGGTCTGGGTGATGCTTCCACAAGCCAGAAAATGCTAGCAAACACAAGACTGGGGCCCGGGTGGAGAACGTCTTCACTGTGCTCTGAGAGTGAACAATAAACTATGTTAAGCCACTCAGTTAGTGGCCTGAGCAAACACTTACACTAGCCCTGTCTTGTGTCTGACGTGGGCACAGGTTAAGTGTTTTCTCTTCCTGACTCCCACTCGGCTCTCTTGCCTTTTAGGGCTTGAGTCCAAGAACTCAGCCAAAGAGCCTGGACCAGGATGCTAAAGAAACCGCCACATGGGGGCCCAGACAGCTCTCACCTGGCAGACCATTCGCCACACCTCTGACACGCCCATGGCCAAACTTCTTTTCACAAAACTGCTAAAGACAGATTGCAAACAGGGAGCGGAAGGAAGGGATTGCTTCTAGGGAAAAGACTCGAGGAAGAGGCACCATGAAGCCAAAAGCGGAAGGATGGCAGTTTTTCGGGGGGTGGGGGGGACACTGGAGGAAGATTGTCTGTGTCACTAGTGATGGTGGGAACCCCAGGAGAAGCTGGGACTGCCAGCTGCCTGGCTCTTCTGGGCTGCTCAGGACAACCTGGCATGCACATCTTCCACGGTCTCTTTACCTGGCATGGGAACCAGGACAAGATGACTACCCACTGGCCCTGGTATCCGCAAAGTCTCAATGAAAAGGCTTCAGGGGTGCCTACAAGTGTGTAGCATGGTAAGAGCAAACCAGTCCAAAGAGGACACCTCTGCAGGCAGGTCCACCCCATGTCCCTCCTTCTTTATACAGCCTTGGTGACAGACAAGCCTCCCCAAATTTTCTAGATAGGAGCTTCCCAGTTCTCTGTTTGTCAGATGAGCTGCTAAAAGGTGAGAATCTTGTAGCCAAAGCCATTAGGCCACAGGGACCTTGGGGCTGCATCACCTCTGCCTCTGATAAGTTGCTAATGACATTCACATGTTTCTTTGCCATAGGTTGAGGAGACAGAGCCAAAGCCACCCGTCCCTTCCATAAGTAACGTGTGACAGATTAACACTCCAAAGAAATTCCAGAGAATCATCAGGTCGTAGTTTGATATCCCGTACTCCACAAAATTAGAAAATTTAAAGGTAATGGACAACTTTCTGGATAAATATCACTTACCAAAATTAAATCAAGACCAGATAAGCAAATTAAACAAATCTATAACTGCTGAAGAAATAGAAACAGTCATCAAAAGTCTCCTAACAAAAAAAAAAAAAAAGGCCCAGGACCAGATGATTTCAGCTTAGAATTCCACAAAATTTCCAAAGAACTAATACCAATACTTCTCAAATTATTCCACACAATAGAAACAGAAGGAACATCGCCAAACTCTTTTTATGAGGCTATAATTACCCTGATACCCAAACTACATAAAGACATTACTAAGAGAGAGAATTACAGACCAATCTCTCATGAACATTGATGCAAAAAATAAATAAAATACTGGCAAATTGAATCCAAGAACACATCAGAACCATCACCCACCATGATCAAGTTGGCTTCATCCCAGAGATGCAGGAATGGTTCAACTTATGAAAATCTGTCAACATGATCCACCATATAAACAAACTGAAGAACAAAAATCACATGATCATCTCATTAGATGCTGAAAAAACTTTCAACAAAATACAACATCCCTTAATGATAAAGGTCTTGGAAAGAGCAGGGATACAAGGATCATACCTAAACATAATAAAGCAAACCAACAGCCAACATCAAAGTCAATGGAGAGAAACTCACAGCGATCCCACTGAAATTAGGAACAAGACAAGGTAGTTCACTCTCTCCATATGTATTCAATATAGTTCTTGAGTTCCTAGCTAGAGCAATAAGACAACAAAAGGATATCAAGGGGATAAAAATCAGAAAAGAAGTCAAACTCTATTTGCTGATGATACGATAGTTTACATAAGCAACCCCAAAAATCTTATCGAGGAATTTCTACAACTCATAAATAGTTTAAGTAATGTAGCAGGATACAAGATTTACTAAAAAAAAAAAAAATCTGTAGCCCTCCTGTACACAGATGATAAATGGGCTGGGAAATAAATCAGAGAAACATCATCCTTCATAATAGCCACAAATAGCATAAAACATCTCAGAGTAACTCTAACCAAACAAGTGGAAGACTTGTATGACAAGAACTTTAAATCTTTGAAGAAAGAAATTGAAGAAGACACCAAAAGAGTGGAAAGATCTCCCATGCCCTTGGGTAGGTAGAATTAACATAGTAAAAATGGCAATCTTACCAAAAGCAATCTACAGATTCAATGCAATACCCAGCAAAATTCTTCACAGACCTCGAAAGAACAGTGCTCAACTTCATATGGAAAAGCAAAAACCCAGGATAGCCAAACAATCCTGTATAATACAATTTTTGGAGGCACCATAATCCCTGACTTCAAACTCTACTACAAAGCTACAGTACTGAAAACAGCCCGGTATTGGCATAAAAATGGACAGGAGGGCCAATGGAACCAAATTGAAGACCTGGATACTAATCAACACACTTTTGAACACCTGATTTTTGACAAAGAAGCAAAAAAAGAAAAATCAAATGAAAAAAAAAGCATATTTAACAAATAGTGCTGGCATAACTGGATATCAACATGGAGAAGAATGAAAATAGATGCATCTCTATCACCTTGCACAAAACTCAAGTCCAAATGGATCAAAGACCTCAACATAAAGCCAGCCACACTGAACCTCATAAAAGAGAAAGTGGGAAGTACACTTGAACGCATTGGCACAGGAGACCACTTCCTAAATATAACCCCAGCAGCACAGACACTGAGAGAAACAATGAATAAATGGGACCTCCTGAAACTGAAAAGCTTTTGTAAAGCAAAGGACGTGGTCTCAACAAGACAAAACAACAGCCTACAGAATAGGAAAAGATCTTCACCAACTCCACATCAGACAGAGGTCTGATCTCCAAAATATACAAAGAGCTCAAGAAATTGGTCATCAAAAGAACAAATAATCCAATTTTAAAAATGGAGTACAGACCTAAACAGCAGAGGAATCTAAAATGGCTGAAAGACACTTAAGGAAATGTTCAACATCCTTAGTCATCATAGAAATGCAAATCAAAACAACTCTGAGATTCCATCTTATACCTGTAAGAATAGCCAAGATCAGAAACACTGATGACAACTTATGCTGGAGAGGTTGTGGGGAAAAGGAAACACTTCTGCATTGCTGGTGGGAGTACAAGCTGGTACAGCCCCTTTGGATTTCAGTGTGGCGATTTCTCAGAAAATTAAGAAACAACCTTCCTCAAGACCCAGTAATACCACTTTTGGGTATATATCCAAAGGGATGTTCAATCGTGCCACAAGGACATGTGCTCAACTATGTTCATAGCAGCATTGTTTGTCATAGCCAGAACCTGGAAACAACCTAATGCCCCTCAACCAATGAATGGATAAGGAAAATGTGGTACATTTACACAATGGAGTCCTACACAGCAGAAAAAATAAAGACATCTGGATGGAGCTAGAAAACATCATTTTGAGTGAGGTAACCTAGACCCAGAAAGATGGTTATCATATGTACTCACTCATAAGTGTTTTTTTTTTAACACAAAACAAAGAAAATCAGCCTACAAATTACAATCCCAGGAAACTAGACAACAATGAAGACTCTAAGAGAGACATACATGGATATAATCTACTTGGGAAGTAGAAAAAGGCAAGATCTCCTGAGTAAATTGGGAGTATGGGGACCTTGGGAGAGGGTTGAAGGGGAGGGGAGAGTTAGGGAGGGGAAAAGAGAAAATATAGTGCTCAATAAAATCAATTTAAAAAAAACCTCCAAAGCAATATTTTGTCTGGAGACAGTAGTCCTTGCTTCATCGTATGCCTATTAGGTCACGTGAGCAAGAAGAAAGAGACATGCCCAGGCTCAGCCAGGTCCCTAAAGGGAACCTGTGGGACAATAGAAAATCAGGGCCTGGTGTCCCTGCAGCCCTAGAAGGAGGGCTGTCAGTCTTCTGAAGAGAGTGGGAAACCCCACCCACCTAAACGTGGGCCATCTAAATATGAGGACATCAATAAAAAACACAAACAGTGTAAAACGCCACCAAGCAGATGATAAGTTTATTTCTCATTATGAGACGCATGACGTGCTCGGACTCTGGGAAATAATGAAGTACATTTTTAATCTCTGCTTCCGTGACTTCCAGATAATAGGCGAACTTACCCCAAGGCCACATCTTATTATCAGGGCAGGGCTTTTAGCTACAGATTCCAAAAAGCAATGCACGGGACCCATGTCCCCCACACCATGGAATGAAGATGAGGCCTTGGTGTTTCTTCCCTGTCTGGGAGTCATAGACTGTCAAGGAGACCTAGCCCCTGCCTTGTAAAACACATCCCTAAGCTTGGCCTCTCAGCCTGGTTACAGGGCTGCTTGTCCAATAGCAACCAATGGCATGCACAAGGCACAGAAGCCAGAGTCCCTGAGCACCACTGGGCAGCCAGGCCTTGTGTAGACTATTTCCCACCATCTCCCAGGTGCCATCCTGTTCTGCCCTGGGACTTGTCCCTCCAAACACAGGAACTGTTTTAAGGCACACCCTACCCTGTTGATGACACCTGCTAGCTTAAAGATAGAATATACATTTTTTATTCATATGCCACAGTTGTGTGGGGGTGCCTGAGGTCAAAAGAGGGCAGGGATCCTTCGGAGTTGGAGGTAGAGGCAAATGTGAGTCCTCCATGTGGGTGCTGGGAACCAGATTTGGGTCTTGTGGAAGAGTAGCAAGTGCTCTTACTGCCTGAGCATCTCTGCACCCCATCTGCCCATTTAAAGATAAGCAAAATCAAACGAGTAAACAAACCAGAATCTCTTCCATTGCTTTCCAAGGCCCGTTAAATGTTTATCTATGTGTGGGCTTACTTTCATACGTGTGTGTTTATGGTGGGTGCCCACAGAGGCCAGAAGAGGGCACTGGATCTCATGAAGCTAGATTTACATACACTTATGAACTTTGCAGTGTTAGTGAGGCAAGTGCTCTTAACCTCCATGCCAGCCCTCAAGCTCAAGAAAGAAAAGTTTAGATGATGGCCCCCAGTAGCTTAGAGGACTGCTCCCCTCCCCCTCCACCTTATCTCTACCTCTCTCAAGTCTACAGAGTAGAGTGGCTGAGCCATTTTGAGACCTCACTCACACCTGTGCTTACAAACAAGGAGAGGAGGGCAGAGGGATCCCAACTGTGCCCCCTCTGATATCCTCCCCATGACCTTTCCAGAAATTCATAGTTGAAGCCCTGGCCTTGTGGAATCCCCACACTATGGAGTCCTGGACCCCACTGAAGGCCAGGGCTGCAACAGTCTGTTATGTTGTTGTCCAGTCCCTTGTTCTTGAGCTTCTGGTTCAGAGAGAAGTGTCAAGACTTAAGACCTGAGCAGCCTGGCAGTTTCCCTTCTTCACCAGGATCCCTGAGTGGCCCCTCAAGGCTCCTCCCACAACAGTTCTGGGAATGGAAGCTGGGTTCTGCCTTCCTGACAACTGCTGCTTGCTGTATCTGCTAAAGGAAGGTCAGAGGAGGGTGAAGAGTCGCTTGGATGTTCTCTCCTTCTTGGCCACACAACGGCACCTCTGATTTCCTTCTAAGTTCCCTGAGCCAAGAAGTGTACACAACACAACAGGCTGTTGTGGTGGCACACACCTTAATCCCAGCACTTGGGAGACAGAGGCAGACAGATCTCTGTGAGTTCAAGACCACCCAGGGCTACATGAGACTGAATCTGTCTAAAAGAGAAACAGAGTTCACACCTTTGATCCTAGCACTTGGGAGGTGGAGACAGAAAGGGATATGGCTGGGTGGAGAGAGGAAGGAGGAGGAGACAGGAGCTCAGAGCCATCAGTCTTGTCCCATTGGGTCTGAGGATTTTGTAGAGGTAAGAACTAGTGGCTGGCTCCTTACTTCTCTGATCTTTCAGCATTTACCCCAATATCTGACTCCAGGTTTTTATTATTAAGACCGATTAGAAATTCATGCTCAGTTTTATTGATTTTGTGACAGATCTTCCATAGCCAAGGATGGCCAAGCCTCCAGCTTATGTGCTGTTGCTACACACACACCATACCAACTGAGTTCCATCCCCAGTCCTCGAGTGTCCATCTTGACCAGTGTCCTGCCACCACCTATAAAAGCAGTGGCCTGAAATGAGGCACCGCTGGTACCTACAGAGCTGAGCTCCATCATGCTAGAAGGGATCCATGCCTGGGTGGTCCTGGCCTTGCAAAGCCGGAGCAGGAGTGTTGGGCAGAGGGGGAACACCATGCATGATTAGAGGCGGCAGCCCTGAGGACTTGCTAAAAGTCCTGGTTGTCTAGAGCCTAGGACCAAGGGGGTAAGAGGGAGTGAGGTGTGGGCGGCCTGGGTAGAGGGGAGGTCGCCTGAAGGACTGTAAATGGGACCCTAGCTACAGGAAGAGCCACTGAAGTGTTTTGGGGAGGTGGTGCTCACGATGCGTGAGTAGAGAACGGGTGGAGATGTGGCAGAGGCCAAGGCAGGACAAGCCTGGGCTGCATTTGGGGGCAGGTTTGCTGGTGTTGGCGGAGCCAGCAAATGAAGAAGACAGGGAAGAGAGTCAGTGCCCTATGCTTGACAGATGGGCAATGGGTGGGAAACGGGAAGGGGTACGCTTTCTGGAGGCTTAGATGGAGTTCGGATTTGCCTCTTTTAAGTCTGGAGTGTCACTTAGGTACCCAGATGGAGACTCCCAGAAACTGACAGACAGAACTGAGATACAAGTGGGGATTGTGGACTGGGCCACGAGATGCCCTTTGCTCACAGCAGGGACAAACTGATTCCAACCTGGACCCCTTGACCATAGGTAATTTATTGCGCAATCACAACCTCGATGTCACCAGTGAGGAGACAGGGTAAGTCAGACATCTGCCTGTGCTCCGTGTGGCCAGTTCACCTATGACCTAGGCTGACTGCTCAGGTCCTAACTATTCTGTCTCTTTCTGCACTCACTCATGTTCTGGGATGGTGACACCCAAGAATACCTGTGGCCATGCAGACAAGACTGCACCAGTCCCTGGGCTGCAGTCCCTGGAGGGCATCTCTGGACCCTCCCCTCCATTTGGGGGTGAGCTGAGCTCACTGGGAGCCATTAGAGCTTTCTGTCCCAGGCTCTCTACCTTCTTTCTCCAGATGGGGACTTGCCAGGAGTCCCGGGCCTACCCAGGATGAAGAGAGAACTGCCAGGTGAGAAACTGGGAGCATCCTCAGCTTTGAGCTGGATCCCAGCAAGAGCCCAAGCTGAACCCCCATGTTACTCCCCAAACCAGGGAGTCCCAGCACCCAAAGGAACTCCCACAGGCCAGAGTACACGCAGCCCAGCCCCACCCCAGCCTCTTTCTGCCCTCCACGACTTAGGACTGGCACTTTCCTGATGGCTTTACATTTCTGCCCTCTATGTCCTGGTTTACAGTGGTGGCATTGAAAACAGGGCTGTGCCACTTTGCTCTTTTTTTTCATGTTAAAACTCTTGCACACTGCTCTCAGGGAGGCTGTCCTCATGGTCAGGTGGAGTTCATGATTCAGTAGCCATAATGCTCGGTTTATATTTGCCATAAATGCCAGGCCAGAATAACAGACTGCAATGGTATCCAATCCTACAATGCTGGTGTTTATGAACAGCTTCAAATGCAGATGCAAAAGGTTCCCTGTGACCACTGCCCATGGATTCCATGATGGATCTCATCCCCAGGAGACAAGTAAGCAAGGGGGAAAACTGTGCATGGGAACTGGAAGACACTTCCCAGGTCAGGTTCAAGTCTATTGCGCGTGCTTAGCTGCCCTCTATAGAGGCTGGGTTCAGAGCCCCATGTGGGCAGAAGACATCATATGATGACCTTGACCTGCAGTGGTGAGCCACTTCCTGCTTCTAAAGAGGGAAGACATTACAGGTAGGTGTGTGTGTGTATGTGTGTGTCTGTGTCTGTGTGTATGTGTGTGTGTGTGTCTGTGTGTATGTGTGTGTATGTGTATGTGTGTGTCTGTGTGTGTCTGTGTGTCTGTGTGTGTGTCTATGTGTGTCTGTGTATGTGTGTATGTGTACGTGTGTGTGTCTGTGTGTGTATGTGTATGTGTGTGTCTGTGTGTGTATGTGTGTGTGTCTGTGTGTGTCTGTGTATGTGTGTATATGTCTGTGTGTGTATGTGTGTGTGTGCGTGTGTATGTGTGTGTGTGTATGAAGGGAGTGCTACCCAGTCCAAGGGACTTATTTCCAGAGGAAATAGAAACGTTGGTGTGTGGCCCCATATGCAGTAAATTCTAAGGGCCACACTACCCCGTCCCCACAATGTCGTGGATTCTCATGACACTGATGTGTGCCATGGGAAAAAAATGACTGGAAAGACCACAGTGTGTACAGAAGGAGAAAGCTCCACTCTTGGGGTCCTGGAAGTCCCCACAAGTAGTTGCTGGAATCGGGAACCCTGTCTGCCTGATCAGACACAAGTTTAAGGTAAATTGGATTGGTGTCTGGATGCAACAGGAACTCCTGGATACCTAGAAAGTTAAAAAAAAAAAACGGGGTGTGTGGCTATAGAACTTGGGAGACCAGAGACCTATATCTGAGACATACTTCCTAGGCTGAGTGTACATGCTCAGGCATACTTGCAGGGGTGTGTGTGCTCACAGCCAGGTGTTCACCCAGGCATGCAGACCCATACCAATATGGAGTTCTTTAATGTCAAAAAGGCCCCATATTTCTATAGCAACCATCTACTAAGAAGTTAAGAGTCCTGGAATCAATCTTGGCTCAGGAGAAAGAGAGCGAGAGTGGAGGAAGGGAAGAAGGGAAGGAGGGAGGGAGGGAGGGAGGG
>NW_026067961.1:3662969-3814704 GCF_014885135.2 Alexandromys fortis | reverse complement strand
GGGAGGGAGGGGTGTTCAAGAGTGACAGCTCCCAGGAAATGAGTAGGTTGCATGGAGGAGCCAGGAGCTCAGCACAGGAGGCCTTGGGGTCAGACCACTGACTCCTATCTACACAAAGTTTCTAGAAACTTCTAGTACCACGCACTGCTTCTGACTTATATCCTAAGATGTCTAATTTGTTAAATAGACATTAGCATGTCAGCCCCATACAAGTCTGTAGCCATGTGATTGTGTTCCTAGGAACCCTGAGTAAGGTGGGTGGTCTCAGAGGAACTGGAAGACAGGAGGCACGGAGACCATCTGCAAAGCAGACTGGTCCATCTGTCACTCCCACTTCTGAGACTCCCTGGGCTCCAGAATGCTTGACAACCTCACAACAGTCTCTGAACATGCTGGGAAGTGTGTATGCCTGTGCGTGCATGTATGTGTGCGTGTGTGCGTGTGCATATGTGTGTGTGCATGCATGCACATACGCATAAGGTGAGGGATGGGTAAGATGGTGGGAGCCAGGCCATTTGGAGCAGGAGATTTCCTCCTGGATGCTGGACCGGAACCTCCTCTTAGGTTATGGACCCATCATGGGTCACAGACTTGTGTAAGGGTCTCTCCTACTCCCAGCTCTGCTCAAGTTAGACCCAAACTGAGGCACCACCACCTGCAGGTGCCCATGTGCTTGCCTCTTCACTCAGTCATACCTTGGGACAAGTGACAGCTCCCAGACCTGTCTTTAGAAGCCCAGCAGGCACATGGCTTGTTGAGCCACTTTGAACATAAGGCTCAGATATGCCTGACTTCAGTGCTGGTACAGGGTGACCTGTGACCTCCACACGCACACACAGCATCTGAGTTCAGAACTGCCAGGGCTGTGGCTGTCACTTCACTGGGCCATCTCATCTTCGCAGTTGATCACACTGGAAGGAGGCTGTTAGGGTTGGTTACTATTCAACATGGCTATCCCTCATCAGAATCGCAAATGTGGATGCAGAAATAAACACGCCCTGGGGGCGGATGCTCAGAGATTGCTGGGAGGACACAGCCACTCATGTGCCTCAGGAACTCCAGGAACTAGAAGCTGAGAGAGGTCGGAAATTGTTTTCCTCTCCTAGACAGCACGAGGAACCCACCCTGCTGACACCATAGAGTCTGACGTCCAGATGTGGAGACTTTAGAGAGAATGCATTTCTGTCATGGGAACACCCCGCCCACAGTCTTCAGCTACCGCAACCCCAGAAGGGGAAACAGTCGATATTATTACCCTCCAACCTTCACCTGCCACTGTCGTCTTTATTCCGTGTGTTCCTAAAGGGAAGGTGGGGGTGGGAGGGAAGGCTAGGCTCACAACAAAAAACACACGGGAAAGTGAGTAACAGCCCAGACACTCTTGACGCACGGCACAATCATGACACAGAAATAAAAGACTTAGATTCAAATCCTGCCATACTTCTTAACTTGCTGTGTGACCTTACATAAGTTTCTAGGCCTTTCTGAGTTCAAGTTTGCATCTCAAAGAGATACTGGTTATCAATAACATGTCTGGGGGGCTTGCTGAGGAGTATGTATTGGAGATGGGGGATTGCAGCTGGCCCATGAGAGCTGGCTGATTGTTCAGATAAGGAGAGAATCCAGTCAGTGCCTGACACCCATTCATGGGCCCTCCAGTTCTCTCTCCAAGCAGAAACAGACCTGCTCAGTGAAAAAAAAAAAAGGGAGGTGTGGTGTGCCATCCAAAGCAGACTGCCCCTGAAACAATGGCACTCACCGGGTCTCCACAGAGCTGTGCATGCTCAGCCAGAGCCGCCAGTGGGCTCTCAGGGACTTAGTGGTCTGAGTCGTGTACCCCAAATTCTCCTGTGGAAAACTTTTATCTCAAAGGGTCAGGCTGAAACTGCATTTGAGACAGGGTCTTTATTGTTCCTTCTTTCTTTCCGTTTCAGAAATGTTATGTGTTCAATTAATTTCTGTGTGTATGTATGTTTATGTGGGTACACACATATGTGAAGATGCATGTGTGTGTGAACAGATGCAAGCCAGAAGACACCCTGAGTATTGTTCCTGGGTATAAGTGCTCTTTACCTTTTTTTTGTCTCTTCTTTTCTTTCTTTCTTTCTTTCTTTCTTTCTTTTTTTTTTTTTTTTTTTTTTTTTTTTTTTTTTTTTTTTTTTTTTTTTTTTTTTTTTTTTTTTTTTTTTTTTTTTTTTTTTTTTTTTTTTTTTTTTTTTTTTTTTTTGAGACAGTTTCTCACTGGCTCGGAACTTGCCAAGCAGACCCGGCTAGCTGACCAGTGAGCCTCAGGGACTCTGTCTTAGGAGTGCTGGGGTTACAGGTACATGCCACCTTGCCCCTGTTCCCTTTGTCAACATGGGCTCTGAGGATCAAACTCTGGTCTTCACACTTATAAGGCTCCCTAATGAGTTGTTTCCACTCCTGGGCACAGGGCCGGGATGGTAAGACTGTCCCTTGTTGCAATACTCTAGCTGATGGATGTTGGTGGCCCAAGCAGACCGACAGTGTGGGATGACCCTGGTGGCTGATCAGAGGGTACCTGCGAGTGCCAGACAGAGGTCCAGGATCCAGGAGCAGGGAGGCAGAGTGGGAACTGTCTTTTCAGGACCCCAGAAAGAGGCCCCTGGTAATGGCTGGGCTCCTTGCGTATGAGGCAGTCACTAACTGTGGAGGGCTGGTCCCTTCGCTGAACGCTTTGGGATGCCGTCTCCATTTTGCTGACTTTGGAGAAAAGAATGGTGATAAATAAATGTAAAGCATGCGGGCGATGGTGCGAAATGATGCTTCATCTAATTATCGCCATTCCGAGGCGTCGTTAGCACGCGAGCACAGAGAATGATAACGACCTCTGTGGCTCGTCGCAGCTCGGATTTGCCATCTTAAGCCCTCAGCGCGGGGACGCAGTATTCCCCGGGACAGAATCTATCACAGACAAATGGTAGCCTTGCATGAGGAGGTAAGAGGAAATGAGTCACCGTGGCCGAATTGAAAAGGGCACAGTGATGCTCACAGGCTGCCAGGACAGCCTGGAGAGAGCCCAGAAAGTCAGGGAATGAGAGAGCGACTTTGAGGGACGCCCGAGGGGGCTGCTGGAAAATCTTCCCTCCACGGCAGCTCTCACTTCTACATAGCAGGGGTTGCATTGACTCCATCTTTGCTGGAGCCTAAAGGACCGAAGCATCCCTACCATTCAGGACGAGGCCAGAGGAGCTGGAACATTCCTTTTACCTGCTCTCTGGGCTCCTGTTGTCTGGCTGTTGTCTCAGACTGGAATCTCATCAAGCTCATTTCCGTCTGCTGACAATAGACTGTCCCATTCAGTTGGATCTGTTCCCACCCCCACGTTGCAAGCACTGTGTAGTGACCCTATACTCTCACGAGCACCCCAGCCTCTGCTCTGCTTTGGTCACCTTTGCCCCTTGGGCTGTGCTTGGCACCACAGCTCTGTCCTACTGTTTGGACTAGGAGTGTACACACGAGGTGACTGACAGTCAAGAGTGCTGTGCTGATGTGGGAAGAAAGGGAGGCCGTGTGAGATTTCACCCCCCCCCCAGGGAAGAATCAGGGGTGACAGAGAAACTGGAGCTGGGACGCTACTGAGCCTGAGACCAGAGAGCGGAAATGGGACCACCAAGGCCTTCAGCTTAGAGGGAGGGTGTGGGTGCTGGAAGGTAGGAAACAGGTGTGCCAGAGAGTAAAGAGGGTGTGGGGGGGTGGGAGACTAAAAAGCCACAGCGAAGACATTAAGTGGTGGCAAAGCCCACGTCGGCCAGGAAAGCCCCACATTACGGCTGCGCCTGTCCTGAAGTCTGGCCTCCAAAGGCTGGCCTTGCCCCATGCTGGCTCGATAGTCCACACTCCTACCAAGGTGAACTTGCCCCTATACACATGGCCACATCCTAGCCTCTGAGACTACGGATGTGACTTATTTGGAAAGAAGGTCTGTACCGGCTTAATTAAGGATCTCAGGCTGCATCTGGGTGGCACCTACATTAAACAGCAGTGTCCTTAGAGAAGACAGAAAAGGATGCGCAAAGACTGCATTGCCGTGTGCTGTGGCCTGGAAGGCAAAGTGATTCAGCAGCCAGCTGGGGAAGTTGAGGTGTGGATGGCACCCCTCCCCCGAGTCCTGGTGTAACTACTTCTGCTGACACCAGATTTTGGACACCTGGCCTCCGTGACTGTATGTAACTTATGAGCTGGCTGTGAAAAGGTCTGGGGCTTCCACCGGGCTTTTCGGGGTACCCACTAGAGGAACACGTGTGAAGGACAGAGGATAGCTTGAGGGGGTCAGTTCTCTCCTTCCATCACAAGGGCTCGAGACTTGAACTCAGGTCGTCAGGTTCGGCAGCAAGCACCTTTACCTTCTGATCCACCTCACTGGCTCCCCCTTTTATTTAAAAAAAAATCCTACAAGAGACAGATGCTCATCACTCAAGTGCCACACAGCCATGGGAGGGTAGCCAAGCTGGCACAGATAAGGCCCTCCAGCTTTGGGTGACAAAGCACAGCGCTGTCATCAATCACACCTAGGTGCCTTACATCCCATAATCTCTGAGCAGCTCACCCATAAAAAGCAGCCCTTCCCCCCAGATCCCCGAGCGACTCCGAGCCACTGAGCCTTTTGTCCGATTTCACAACTGTGTGCCTACCACTTAACGTGGCAAGACATTACTACTTCTAAAAGACGATTCTGAAAGGAAAGTTTGGGGCTTTATTATACCTCTGGGCTAGACTGGGCGATCTTGGAAGAAATAAGGTTGCACCCTTTTCATTTCCAATCCATAGGACAATATTTTAGCAGTATGCAGGGTCAGGGAGAAGAAGCCAGGGGCTGGCGCTGTATGATGCATGGCCATAGAATCGGGGCCCACGGAGCATGGAGGGCACCTGTCTCCACCTTAATAGGAGCAAGGAGATTGTGTCTGATTGATGGAGAGAGAGAGAGAGAGAGAGAGAGAGAGAGAGAGAGAGAGAGAGAGAGAGAGATGCCTCTCAACGGACATGCTGGGGTTGCAGAAAACAGTCTGCCCACCAGCTGCCCAGACTGCATGAGCCCAAGTCACGCTCTATTCTTTAGCCCCAGGGTTTCTTGTCACAGCTCTTCAATGGCCTGCTGGGTTATATGGAGAATCTCCCTTCTTTCCTATCCTCTCCTCCTTTGCAGATTAGGGTTGAGTGGCTTGCCTCCTAACATGGCTAGCACAGGCCCAGGACCCTGCGTTGTAGGATGCTAAGACAGGAGGACTGGACAGCTGACTCTCTGTTGCTGTGTCGGGATACCATGGCAACCTTTGGAAGAAAGAGTTTATCCAGATGACAGGAGGCATGGCAGCCAGTGGCAGGCATGGCAATAAGCGGTGGGCAAGGCATCAGGAGCAGGAAGCTGAGGGCTCACATCTCTAGCCACGCACAAAAAGCAGAGAATACAAATGGAATTGGGTGCTACAAACCCTCAAAGTTCAGCCCAGTTATTTACTTCATGACTGTGGGGCAGGAGGGCCATTTCTTCCCACCTCTGTCCTCAGAGTTCTCCGGTCTCATCTCTTCCCCAGGCCCTACCCTAGCAGGTGTATCAAATCTTTTGGCAATTTCAAAATACTGCCATTTACAAAGTCCACACTGTAGAAAAAATATGTTTTACCTAAGATTATGGTTCTGTGTTGGGCGCTTGCCCTGATTTAACTTCTGTCACTGTAACAAGATATCCTGACGAAAAGTGAAGAAAGAAGGAAAGGGGTTTATTTGGCTTACAATTCTGGATTATAGACCATCATTGAGAGGAAGTCAAGGCAGGAACTACAGGTAGATAATTGTGTCACTTCACTCTTTACTCAAGGGCCAGCCTAGGGAACAGTGAGGTCTATAAAGGGCTTCCTACATCACCTGACAATTGAGACAATCCCTCACAGACATGCCCACAGGTCCAACCTGTTCTAGACAATCCCTCAATTGATGCTCTTATCCCTGGTTCTAAGTTGTGTTGACAGTTAAAACTAGCCACCACAGTGTCCTCCATGGCTATGAGAGGCAACAGGCAGCCCACAGGCGGTGTGTGGGACATTCCTAGAAGATCCATCCGAGCTGATGAGGAGATTGCCATGGAGGTCACAGCTCGGCAGGGAGGCACATGAGTCACGCTACCATGCCCCACATCAGGGCAATTCCAGATGTGCCAGGAAGGTTCCAGCAGAGCCGGCATCAAGAGAAGTAGATAACTTGCCCTCAACCCCATAGATCCCAGAGACCGCCCAGGGTCGCAAACTCTTTACTGCCTCCGACAAGCATGCAACCTGGACTCTTTGGGAGTCACCCAGGTGCAGCACCTGGAGCTGTTCTATTCTCATCTGCAGGAGAGCCATGCTAGGCAGAGGCAGCCGTTGGAGTTGCAGAGAAGCCACTCCTCCCATGGGAACTCAGCCCATCTCTCTCGCCAAAGGGCCTCAACCTATTTCAATTATTCCTGGATACTTAAGAATGGAAATAGTTTCACGTCTCCAGATGCAGTGATGGCTGGTCCCATCTTCTGGAGTGGATGCCAATTTATTCAAGGTTCATGGACTTGGAACAGAGAGTGAACCTTGTTTTGCCTTCCTGCCCCTCATTAGCCCAATGCACCCCAACATATAGTTTCTACATACTTGGGAGCTAGCTTTTTTTCTTATTACAAACCCCAGCCATGCTGGGTTGGCACAGCTGGAGGGTAGGTCTTTGGTCAACCACAGTTCAGAGCTCAGGGGCCAGAGTCAGAAGAATGGCTGTCAAGGGTGAGTCTTGGTTTGGACTAAGTAGGAAGACTGACCTCCCAGGGTACTTCCTATGATATGTATCATGGTGTCCACTCCAGTGGCTTGCAGACTGGGTGTGGGTTTATCTATGGCAGGCACTCTTGGACAATGAGGACTTTGTCCTCTACTGAGTCCTTGAGGCCCAAGTCATGGTTTGATGCAGAGTTGATCTGGAGGTTCTTGTTAAGGAGACAGTGCATGGATAGATGGGTGCATGGACTGATGGACAGATGGATGGACAGATGCAAGCATATATATACAGGGGTAGGGGGATGGAGAGCAGAGAGGGAGGAAAAGAGGAAAAGAGCTAGGGAGGAACATTGGTCTCCTAGGTGAATAAAGGCTCAGCAGCTACCAGGGAAAGCAGTCATGCGTCAAGCAAGGCCTACGTCCTGGGCCCTCCCTTTACCTTGGCTTCTCTGCAGGGACATGCATGTCTGATCTGGCCTGCCTGAGCTGTTCCCCTGGGAACCTGGCTAGAGGGACAACCTGTCTGCCTTTTCCTGGACCCACATACGAGGAAGGCAAAACCTCTCAAGCTCCCTGCAGCCTAACCCTATTTAGAAAAGTCTTGTCAGAGAAGATTCAATGATAAGCCAGAGTCAGGGCTTCTGGCCATGGCCAAATCCAGTAGCCGCCTGCATTTGTACACACAGTTGTACAGGAACTGCCATGACTGTTCCCCCTTGTCTCCAGCTGCTTTTGTACTGGGCCACAGAGCTTAGTCGAGCCATCAGGACCAGGTGGCTCAAAATGTCTGTAAGACCTACTGCCTGGCCCTGGGCAGGCAAGAACTGCTGGTTCCTGGGACAGAGCCTTGTTTGAAGCCCACTCTAGAGGGTAGGGATCGGGGGCTAGCCCCCAACAGAAACTGTTGTTTCTCAAACACCTGCAGGGCACAGGTGGAAGTTGGGGCTGTGGAGAATAGCATTGTGGAATGCTTTAGGAGGGTGACTTGAAAAGCTGGGGGGGGGGCTTCTGAGTGCACAGGACTGTCTGCACTCAGACCCTGCCCCCTGGATAAACGGCAGCAGTCTCTTTAAGACTCCTCTGGAAATGAATCATCTCCTTCCAAACGGTGGCTTTTAGAGAGGGATTCCTGACCACTGTGAATGAAGTGGCCCACCCCACCTGCCTTTGTTGTCTTTCTCTGAAAAGGCCATAACACGATATAATCCGCCCCCCACAGTTCACCCATCTAGAACATACACCCCACTCAGTTTTAGGGAACTCGGAGTCACTGAATCCATTTTGGAATTTAGAATTTAAACTTTAGATTCAGCTTCAGATTCAAATAAAGAGTTTAAATGAAATCAAGTGTAGAATTGAAAACCAACGTTGGCATACTTTAGAGTTATTTTTCAATTGTTCTTTGCATTAAAGTCATTTTCAAAATCTGTGTAAAACTGACCATTTTGGTCACTTTCAGGTACGGAGTCCTCTGACTGCTTGACTAAGCACCCTCACCTCTGCTTCCCTCTGGGCAGAAGGTCACATTTCCCTGTGTAACCTCCGAGAGGGCTGGACTGTGGCCAGCCGAGCGGAGTGTTGGACACACAGCAGATGTAAATAAAATGATTGACAAGCCCACAACTAAGTCCGTCAGCGTGGTGGGCTTCACTGAAGCCAAGCCCCGTGCCTGGCACACAGACAGTGCCCAGCCTGCCTCAGGGAGCAGGAGATCTTGGCCTGTGGAAACAGTTCCTCCGCCGTGTGTGTCTGTAAGTGCCACTACCATCAGCCGCAGCTGTATCTGAGGGAACAACTCCTCGGCCGTGTGTGTCTGTAAGTGCCGCTACCATCAGCCGCAGCCGTGTCTGTAGGAGAGGCGGTGTTTCTCTGTGCTTCTCTGAGGGTGGCTTAACTGTCAAGAGAAAGCCCTCCAAAATCCAGAGGAAGAAGCGGAACTTCAATGCCTGCGTTAGAGCTCTCCGTGGGAAAGAGCCAATAAGAGATACCTATATGTCTGTGCATTGATCGAGCAATCTATCGATCAAGCCTTACATACATATTAGGATGATGGAAAGGAAATTCTTTAACTACGTGGATCAAATGAACGAGCGTGGGACCTGGAAAGCTCCAGATTTACAGGGCGGATAGGCAGCCTAGGAGCGTGGCTAGGAGTTGATGTGGGCATCTCGGGCATGAATTCTCAAGCATGGCAGGCTGGTAGGATGCCATGGAGTGCCGGTAGGGTCTCTAAGATGCACTCTGGGGGCAGGATTCCTTCATTTCTAGAAAGCCTTGGACTCTGCCCTCAAGGCCTTCAAGTAATTGGAAGAGGCCTGCCCTCACCATGGAGGGGCCTTTGCTTTCCTCAGAGACTACTGGTGTGTGCCCATAATGTCTATAGGAGACCTCTGCTGAAACATCCGCACTGCTGTTTGCCCCAGATCTGGGTACCACGGCTGGCAGATGAAGGCAGCTAGCACAACCCCCACTGGGTCCTCCATATGATGCTGGAAATGGGTGTACACTAGCACAGTCTGAATGGATTCTCAGCATGGAGAGCTGCAAGGACACAGGTCCTCGAGCCCATCTTTGCCACACAGTGATCGCCTACACAGAGTGGCTCAATGTACCCTCCGCTCATCATCCGTTACCACCACAGCTGCCCGGAGAGGCCAAGTCATTGGCAAGATGACTAGAATCATCTAGTAGTGCTATGTTCACAGCCCTGGGACAGGGGCAGGTCTGTCACTTGGATGGGACCTGGAGCTGGTCACCTGGCAGAAGACACCATGCCAACTCCCTAGCTTTGGCCTTCTCAGGTTGTGTGAGGACAGGAGGAAGGAGGAGACAAGGGCTGCCCATGGTGACTGCTATAGCGTCTTTAGGGGCCCTGTGGCCATCCTGTCCCTCAGGACCTGAGGTATGAGAGTGGGCAAAGAAGCCAAGGATGCCCACCTGCCCCATGCCTGGCCTTGCTGGGCCTCTCATCCCTTCCTTTCTCTACATGCTGCTTAGACCCTTTCAACACCTCACGGCGTGTGTCACGGCCCTGTGTTTTTCTCTCCACTGGGTTCCCTCTGCCTCAGATACCCAGCCTTGGAAGGTAGGATGCTCATGGCTGCAAGGCCATGGACCAAGTCCAGGGTCTTTTCCCTGCTTTTCCAGGGCACCCAAGGAGCCACAGAGGCCCACCATCACTCTCCCTTAACCCTGAGAGAATTCATTTGTTGGCTCTAACATGGACTCCTCTGGGCTTGAAATCCTTATTAGGGCCCCAAGCAACTCTAGGTATGTGGAAAAGCCTGCCATGGTATCTCATGGTCTAAGGATAATACTACTTTCCCCATGGTTCCTTCCAGAAGCAAGAGGGTTACCTGACCCAGCTAGGGCTTTCCTGGGCCAAGCTACCTCTTCCTTCCCCGGCACAGCAAAGCATTGCTGCTCAACCTAGACCCGGAAGAGAAGGCAGGCTGTGAGAACGACTCTTCCCAATCTGATCTTTGATTGCTTTGCATACTTGTGAGAGAAAATAAATTCGCAGGTGCTCAGTAAAGGTGCTTGGTGGGCAGGAAGGCCCCAGGTTGGAGTGTGGATTCGTGGTTGCGTTTTAATTAGCCCCATAAATAATTATGCCTCAGAGACACCAAGTCTGCCTTCCAGGCTCCCCACACCAATAGATCCATCTTATTTAACACATTTTACTGATTAAACAAACCTGCACTGCTCTTTAAATGCCAGGGTTGCACTGGCCTCATTTTTGGCATTATCTATAAACACATCTGCCACTACTGAATGGCAAAAGTCCCATGTCACAAGTCAGCCTGGCAGGTGGGTCCCGCCCACCATGACACATCACTAGTGCTATGCCTCTGGCTCAGAATCCGCATGCTGGCCTCACTTTGCTTCAGACGTTGGCTTTCCTCTCCAAAGCCAAGTGTGAGAGACTGGGGGGGGGGCACCATCTCATTCAGTGCACAGGGAAGCCTCAAGTAGGACCTATATCTACCCAGGGCATCAGGAGGGAGGCTGGGGACATGCAGAGCTGAGATGGCTCAGCCGTTCTGTTTAGTGTCACGGGTCTGTTGATAGCCCAAGCCCTTACAGGTAGCTGCTGGGTAAATTGTCCTTTGACCTGCGTGTTTACTCTGATGAAGGCGGCATGAAGCAAAACAAAACAAAATAGTGTCGCATGTAAACTTCAGTCTCTGGAGAACAAAAGATACAAATTGTTGAGTATTGCATTGCTCATCCCCCAGCTTCTTGGGAAGTATGGGAGGTTCCACTTGCTTAGAACGTACTGGGACCCGCACAGAGAAACCTAGATGCTCCCCCAGGAGAGCGGGCTCTGGAGGTGACGCTTCTTGTCTAGCCTTGGTGGTTGTGGGCACAAGCGGTCCTTCTCTTCCACAGTATATGAATCCAATCCAACATGGCAGGTGCTTCTCAGAGCCCGGAGTCAGTTTAAAGTCTGTTCTAAAGTCTGCAGGAGGAGCTTCAGCGAGTGGGCTCACCAGTTCAATTTGTCTGCCTCTCCCACACTGTGCCGCAGCTGCGGCACACCCTAGTTAGGAAGTGAGCGCTCCCCCCTTCCCCTGCCAGATGCCAGGTGAGAGGGTTACTGAGCAGAGTGTAGCTTCAGAACAGTGGGTTTTATGGCTGCCTCTGAGGTGTCTCTCAGCCTCATTTGCATCCCGAATGGCAGTCTGGGAAAAAGGCCACTGGAAGCCCCCAGAAGCCCGGCCCCTTCCATCTCCACTGCCAGCCACAGGTCATTTTAAGCCAACATCTGGTGAGGGTATTTTTAAACCACATCTGTAACTTTAATCGGGGCTCTCTTGGGGATGTCAGGAGAGGCGTGAGAGACAAGCTGGGGAAAGATGAAAACATTGGCAGTTGGACGGGCCCAGAAGCTGCCTGGCTCTGGTTTGTGAGAGTCTTTGTACAGGAAGCTCTGATGGCGGCATGCTGGGAGAGACAGAAGCCCCGTCTACCCCTAAGAGAACACGCTGTTTCTGAAAAGTGGTTTCTACTCCAGGATCCAAGTGGGGTGTCCCCTTAAGCAGTGCAGAAATTCACACTGTCCTAAGATCCTAAGGAGGTTGGAGGTTACCCTCAGCCATCTTGCCAAGGAACAGGTTCCTCTGCCCTGCTAGGCAAACGGGCTTTTGTTTCTCTCCTTTCTGTGGTGACAGAAAGGAATTTTATTCTCCACATAGACCAAAAAGATCACACCACACACACATACACACACACTCATACACACTCACACACTCACATCCACATGCTCACACAAATACACACTCTGACACACACACACACACACACACACAGTCACACACCCCTCTGAGGACTCTGTTCTTCCTTCAGGATGTACAGAACTATTCAAAATTCCGTAAACTCATAGAAACATATATTAAAAACCTAAATTCCAATGGTGCTTCCGTTGGGCTGGCCTAGCTAAACAATGTGCTTCTTCCACAAGCCACAGCCACCGAGGCACAAGGAAACCCTTTTCCCAACAACAGGCCACCATGCCGGCCATCTGGCTGTTGCTCCGCCCACCTCTTTCCTTGACAAACAGCAGCAATAATAGGCACGAATCCCTGCATTTCACTGGAACGACCATTAAAATGTAAACGCAGAGAGAGGATCTTGAGTGGGCCACAAAAATGCTTTATTCCAGAGACTGCATGAGGCGAGGAAAATCTACAGTTGAGTCTTGAACCGATTCCACAGTATGTAAATATGTCCACTCCTGAGAGGCTGTGTGCTGATCTGTGTGTTGTCTGTCAGGACCCTGGGGAAACGCAGGCTCGTCATTACCCTGAACAAGTTGCTCACTGACTCAACAGGAAGGTTCCGAGGCCACAGGGGCAGTGGCAGGAGCTCCAGGCATTTCTCACTAACAAAACAAACATGGGAGCTCTCCGAGGACCCCAGAGCAGGAAGAAGAATGTGTCGGGTCTGGGCCTACCCATGCGGGTTTGTACCGGGTCTAACCTTGTGTGAAGGGATACCATGCTGTCGTCCTCACCCCCGTGGGGCCGGGGGTGAGCGCAGACTCACACACAGGCCTTTAAGTATCTGTAAAGATGGCAAGGAGGTTAGAGCTGTGCCAACTCCAGGGCTCTGTGGGATGACTGCAGACCTGGTCATCAGAGGAGCTGGCCAGCAGTAGCTAGCGCTGTCCTCTGGTTTGCTCTCCTTGTTCTCAAACCTCAGAGCAGGGCATGCTTGCATATCCAGCAGCTCTGCTTCTGAATGCCACCTCTGCCTGGTGACTGTGAGGGTGAAGGGGATCCTGTGGCACACGTCCACATGTCACTTATAATAGTGCAAAGCTGCCAGGAAAAAGAGCACAGAAATCTTCACATCTGATTTGTTGGTGATGTCTCCCCATATTGCTATGGTCTTAAAGGAGCAGCGGGGCGGGGTGGTGGGGGCGGGGGACACGACACATGTCAACTGCAAACAATGAACCGTACCATCTGCCTTCCGTTCATATCTGGGAGGGACAAGTTCATGTTCCACGGAACCAAAGTGGGTTCTGAGCTTAGTGATACAGAATCTGTGTGCACATGTTGGGGGATGGGGAATTCTGGGCCTACTAGTTGGAATGTGTGTGCATGTGTGTGGAGGGTGGGAGGTTACGAGCATGCTAATGGAACATGTATAAGCACACGTGTGTGCATGATTATGGAGGGTGGGGGATCATGAACCTGCTAATAGAAATGTCTACGTGTGTGCATAAGCATGTGTGCGCGCATGGATTATGAGCCTACTAACGGAGTGTGTGTGAGTGCATCTGTGCATGTATGTGTCTCCAGGGGTCTTCGTATATCCATGTCATCGAGAAGTATTCTTTATTTTTACTGCCTGCTTTGCTCGGGCTGCAGGCGGCATTAAGATCTGCAGCAGCCTCTAAATTATAGATCGGCTCGCCGCGTACACGGTGTCACTCATTAGCCACGTCATCCCGAGGCTCTGTGCAACCGTAAATTAAGTAACACAATAGCTGCAGGGAAATTAGGTGAATAATTTTCTCATTAAGCTAAAAACTTGGGGACGCTTCTGGTTACTTCCAGGCTGTTCCTGAGACAATACAGAACCACGAACAGACAGCAGGCAGGACTCTGAATGCCAAGGGTGCTATTCTTCAGAGCGAGTTAGGTGTGGTTTACATTAAAAATAGAACAGGCTCCCGCAAACAGACTTGTATTTATATGGAACGTTGCGACAACTGTCATTTTACATTAGTCAGAGAAATCCCACGGGTCCGTTGTAAGTATTAAATGTGGCAATTTTTTTTGTTTACCGACAAAACATAATAAAAAGAACACAGGCTCCTGGATGACATTCGGGGGGATTCCCCCCTCCCCTCATTCCCTGAAGTTATTCATAAAATAAACATGTGTTCCCTGTCCCTGCTGCCCTGCTTTATAAGGTTTTCCTGACGGGGCCCTAAGACTGATAGACGGAGCAGCACCCTGCTCCTGGGACCCACTCCGGTGCCCTCTGGTTGTGTCTCCGTATGTTCCAAAGAGCACCTACAAGCCTCACCCAGGAGCCCTTCTTGACCAGTGTGCCAAGCAGAGCAGTATGGGAACTCAGGAAAGGCAGCACATACACACATATGTGTGGGGTATACATGTGTACATGTTCATACGTGTATGTAGAGGCCAGAGGTCAGGTGTCTTCCTCAATTGCTCTCCACATTATTTTTTGAGACAGTCTCTCACTGAACCTGGAGCTCACCAGTTCAGCCAGGCTGGCTGTCCCGTGAACTCCAGGGACCCGGCTGCCTCTGCCCTGCTGCAATCATAGGCGTGTGCCAGTGTGTCCGCTGTTTCATGTGGTGCTAGAGATTGAAACCCAATTCTTGTGTCTTCAGGACAAGCACTCTGCTGAATATAAGCCTATTTTCTAGGCCCTGTGAGGGACCTTGTTGCAGTAAAAAAAGGAAAGAGTGGTCCAGGCTACACATCTCAAGCTCGGGAACTGTTTCTGGCTGTCAGAACACTAATCATTCCAGTGAAGGCTGTAGAACTCGCCAAACCAGAAACAGGACTCAAGGCACTGTGGGCAAGACCGTCAAAGGTCAAAACGATGGGGTACCAAGCACACGGCGTGTGAGTCTAAGCAGAGCTCCCTCCAGACAGCTTGGCAGGGGCTCTTGCAGTGTGAAGCAGAGAAACGCTGCCACATGACCTGCCTTCAGTGCGCAGAGGTTGTTCCAGTAGGTGAGCACACGTGATGGTGCTCTCGTTCTGGTGACCCATGGCAGGTGTGACGCTGGGACATTCTGCATTTGAAAATCTGCTCAGATGTCATGAACCTGGATCAATGCTGCTCACGCAAGCCAAAACTCTTTGAGCTTCTGCCTTTTCGGAGTGCGAGGGGTCCTCAGGTTTACCTGGCTACTGCTTTAGGGTGCCTGCTGATAGAAACTCTCTTCCCCCCTTGCTCCTCAGGGGGGAAGGTGCAGGCATACCGAGTTAACTACCATTTTCATGGGAACAGCCTCCAAATCCCTGTGATGCAGACTAACTTCAGCTTTGGTGGGTACCTGCTGCCACAAAACTCCCAAAACCAAAAGCTAAAAAACCAAAAGAAAAGCCACCATCTCTATGTCTCCCCGCAATATCTAGCCAATGGGTAAGTCCAGTTTCCGCTGCCCAGTGCTTCCTGCCACAGTCTTCACAATAGGGACACTAACCCTGAATAATTTATTCTCCTCTTATAACTTAGTCAGCGGATACAAATAAGTACGATCGAGTAATTGCTCTCTATTTTCTAGAAAATAGTCTCTTGTCCTGGGTAATATCTTCATTTAAAATGTGGATAGATGAGGCTGTTTCTATCTTAATTTACAATGATTAGCTGAGAAGAGAGGGTAGCACGCGCTGGTTCGTGTGTTTGTGGGGTCCCTGATCTGAGGGAGTTCCCCTGAGGATCACAAAGATACCGTTGGTTCTTCACACTGCTCTCAACCCTTATCTGGGCTCAGGGGTCCTCAGAAGACAGTTCACGCTTCATTTCCCTGTCAAAGTGGGGAAATTGCTTTTCCCAGTCCCAGCACAGTCACACACACATACAGACATACATGCACACACAGACATATATACACAGACACACACGCACACATACATAGACATGCACACAGACACATGGACACACACGCGTGCATGCACACGCAGGCACACATGGAATTATGGGTACGGATGGAACATTCAGGGAGGAATGGACCTCTCTGTTCCCCTAGCTATCAGGTTCTGTGGTTCTAGACAGTTCACCCATGGGAAAAGCATAAAACATCTCCACCCAGAAAAATAACACCCCAAAGCTAATAGTTTTAGGTCAAAGATTGGGTCGTTTGTCAATATAAAGTGGAAAACTTTTTAAAAGCTATCTTAGACCCTCTTGCTGCTAAATTTGGTTTAGAATTTTGGAATTTCCTTCCTTAATGAAAACAGTCTTCCACGAAGGGAAGAAGTGGTTAATTATGAACACAGCTGCCATGTCCTAATTGTTAAAAATATTCAATTTAATTATTTAGAAAACATCTAGTCACAGTTTATGTTCATCTAGGGAGGGATATTAAAAACCCAATATAATTAGAAATGACATCGTTACTAATTTGCAATTCAATAATTTCTTCTAGAACATTCCTTCAGCCAACCTCTGGTGTTCTTAACATGTCTGCTCCTGGAGTAAAAGAAGATCGGTACCCTGAGATTCATAAGGGAAGATGCAGGAAAGATGAGGACACAGGTGACATTGAGCATCTTGATATCCCTGGAATATCTTTTGGGGCTCCAGGTCATCAAAACATCACAAGCACAAGAAGAAAAGAACCTCCACAGGCAAGAATTGACCAGCAGGAAAAACTAAGAGTTCAGAGGACTAAAGATACTGACATGAACAGAAACAGCCCATAAATGTGTGTGTTTAGTCTATTTAGAGAAAGGAGGAGGACAAATTAAAGTATGATGAGAACCTCAAAACCAGGTTTGGGAGAAAATGTAAAAAATATCTCTAAAGATGAAAACATAATTATTAAAAAAGTTAAAGCTAAGGCTACTTGTTGAAATAAGGAGCGGCGGGGCTGCGTCCCCAGCACCCCGGCCGCTTGGCTAGCTTATGCCTGAAATAACAACACACAAACTGTATTCATTTAAGAACTGCTTGGCCCATGAACTCTATCCCTTACAGGCTAATTCTCGCACCTGGACTAGCCCATTTCTAATGATGTGTGTAAGCACCCCAAGGTGCGCTTTCCTGGAAGATTCTAGCCTCCGTCCATCCTGGTGTCTCTGCTCCAGAGAGCAAAGCTGTTGGGTCTCTCCGGGAGCAGAGCAGAGTCTGACCTCACTTCTTCTTCCGCCCAGAATTCTATTCTGTTTACCCCTCCCATCTATGTTCTAACCTATGAGGCCAGCCAAGCAGTTTCTTTATTGCTCAATGACCTTCCTCCATCAGCTACTGAGATGTTCCCTTGTTGGACAAGCATGGGAACTGGGACTCAGATCTCCAGCACCAACGTAAATGCTAGGTGGGCATGGTGGTCCACTGTAACCCCAGGACACAGGAGGCAGAGACGAGATTCCTGGGACAAACAGGATAGCTAGGCTACAGCATCAGTGTGTTCTGGGTTCAGCTGAGAGACCGCATCAGTGAATAAGGTGGATGGAGGGTGATTAAGAGGGACTCCTGATGCCAACCTTGGGCCTCCAAATGCACGTGTACATTACACATGCACCCTCACATATACGCATGCACACACGTGTGAACATGCACACCTAAATGTGTGCACACACCTACACACACAGACAAATACACACATGAATACACAAAATAAAATTTAAAGCTCTTTGCAGAGAAAACATTAGAGTCAAAAAGAGAACTGGTGAATTGAAAGATAAATCAAAAGACGTTAATGGGAGCTGGGAATCGTGGCGCGTGTCTGTAATATCAGGGGCAAGGGGAGGATGGATGTCAAATTGAAGGCCAGTCTAGGCACATACTGAGCCCCAAGCCTGTACTGCAGAATGAGATCCTGCCTCAAAAATTAAGAACAATAACCTCGTGTTTATTAGGAAAGCCAAGGCATAGAGGAATGCCAGAAAATATGAGGTGGAAGAGACACAGAAACCAGTACACAGTGTGGAGGGACGGAGATTGAGGGGCAGCAATGGTGGCAACAACACCTAGGATCTCGGGATATTTGGTCAGCCCTGTTCAAGATTAACGAGGAAGCCATAGATCAGCAGGAGAGGCTTGCCTAGCAAGCACAAGGCCCTAGGTTTGATCCCCAGCACCAAAATAAACAAAGACACCTAATGATGGCCTGGACGGACTTAGCAGTCAAGAGCACTTTCCGCTTGGCCAGAGCACCTCACTGCTCTCCTGGCACCGAATTTGGGAGGCCCGCAAACACCTGTAACTCCAGTTCTGGGATATCTGATGCCGTCCCGCTGCTCCTGAGGCACTACACACACACACACACACACACACACACACACACACACACACACACAAAACACACCATGCACATATCATAGATGTAAACAATTTTTAAAAGGCCCCGGTGAATGGCAATTGGGAGAAGCAACAAACGGCTGCCCCGTGAATCATAGGTAAATCACGGTAAAAGGCAGAACCCAGGGGAGGGAGCCTAACAAAGAAGCCTGACAATTAGAGTGACAGTTGATTTCTCAATGTAACCGTGAGTCCCCGGAGACCCTCACTACTGTTTCCAAGTGCTGAAAGAAAAACACAGGAAACCCGTCAACCTGGAAGAACTGTGTATCCAACAAAGCAGACTTTCATGAGCCAAGGAAGTGAAGGTATTTCTGGAAACAAAACCAAGCCTGAGAAAGCCCACTTCCCCCAAGACTCCGTGAAGGAAGCCTCCCTGGGTGGGGTGACCCTCTAGGAGACGGAGTGGTTCCAGAATGGAGGTGGAGGTGGGCGAGCCACCCTGATAAGGGAAGTGGGAAGACAGCAAGACAAACGCCCCTCCTCTCCACACAGGCGCCATCCAAGCGTTCCAGCCCACCTACCCAGCAGCATTCCCCTCACATCTCATCACAAGCCCCGCCTTACTAGAGTCCCTGTTTGTTTTCAACATGCTGTTATTTACTTCCTTTGGAAGAAAACGCCAGGGCTGCAGAGATGGCTGTGCAGGCATGGCGACCCGTGTTGGGATCCCTAGCACCCATGTAAAGACCCGGCAATGGCGGTGCGTGCCTCTAATCCCACCGCTGGGAAGGCAGAGTGGATTGGAGCCCACTGGGCAGCCAATCCAGCTGAATTAACAGAACTCAGGTGGAGATCAGGAGGGGAAGACACCCCATGTCCTTCCCTGGCCTCCACATTCCACATCCATGATTGCACGTGTGCACCCTCAAATCCTCTCTCTCTCTCTCTCTCTCTCTCTCTCTCTCTCTCTCTCTCTCTCTCTCTCTCTCTCTCTCTCTCTCTCTCTCTCTCTCTCTCTCTTTTGATTTTTGAGACAGGGTTTCTCCGTAGCTTTTGGAGCCTGTCCTGGAACTAGCTCTTGTAGACCAGGCTGGCCTCGAACTCACAGAGATCTGCCTGCCTCTGCCTCCCAAGTGCTGGGATTAAAGGTGTGTGCCACCACCGCCTGGCCCTTCAAATCCTCTCTTGTACCCCCCACAATGCCCCTTCTACCCCTTGCTCTCTTTGGCAGTTTCTACTTTGTTTTCTATTTCATTTCTTCTGGTCCATCTGAAGTTAGCTCCAAACAGCTCTCTCTCCTTATGAGGGCACCAGCACCATGCACGGCAGTAAGCTGTCTGTGTGATCAGTCCTCCTTGAGTGTAGCACGGTGGCAGCCACCCTCACGTCGCCCACGGGCACACCTCTTCTTCTGACTTCCTGGCTCTTGTCTCTGAGTCTCAGGGATGGGGTGGGTGTTGGGACCAATTGAGTCCTGGCCTTCTGCTGCTCTTCCCTCCTAGAACCTTCTAATTGAAGTTACTAGAAGCTGTGCCTAGCCTAGAGGATCAGAGGATGGGATTTTCACCTGTTGGCCATTGACGGCAGGGTATTTAAGCCTCCATGGTGCTATTAAAGAGGGGCTGTTGTACCAGCGATTGGAGGTCTGTGTGTTGGTCTGTCTCTGAGTGTGTTTCCTCAACCTCCAGCCCCTTGCCCGAAGCTCACGAACTGGGTTCTAGCCCATAGAGCGCAGACGGGGGTCTGCAGTGTGTGGCAGGTGGGTTCTTCCCAAATGTCCTGGGTATCCCAAGGAAGCATGAACTTCTAAGGAGAGGCGGCAAGTAATGACGGGAACTCCTGTTTCCATAGTTCCAGAGGCCAGATGTCAGCTGGGCCACATTCTCTCTGAAGGCCCCAGGCGAGGGGCCATCCTTGCTTCGTCTGCTGCTTCCAGAAGGCCCTCGTTTGTATCACTGTCCCCTATCATTGTGTGTCCTGTGTGCCCTTGTCCAAGCCTTAATTGCCTTAACTTGATTACATATACACAAACCCTATTTCTACAAGAGATCCCACTTTCAGGTGCCAACAGCTAATTGAATTTATCTCTCTGGGGGACAGGCCAAGCCATGACACCTAGCCTTCCAACTACAAATGCCCCACCTCTGTTGCAAAGGGTCAAGGGGCCCCTCTTCTCCCCAGGTAAGAGGGTAGATCACTAAAGAGCTCCTGGACCGGAAGCTTCTCTCCCCATTAACTTTGCATCTGCATTTTATGCTTTAAAACTATGGGAGCTTCAGACCCTGAAACCCCTCTGCCCTGGAAACCCCAGCCTTGGAATGCAGGTCTCACAATGCCCTTTGTGATCATGCTTCTCAGCATGTCTAAATCAGGTCCCACACTCTTCCTCACAGGTCCCCTGCCCAGATGTCTCGCCTCTCCTGATGCCTGTCTCCTCTAAGTAAACCAGAGAATCACCCACAGACACACTTGGCTCCAAGACCCACCCTTTAACTTGACTGAATCTGCAAAGACCTTATTTCTATGAGATGTCACAGGTACAGGGGAATAGAACAGAACTTCCCTTTCTATGGGGCAAGATCAGGGCTCTATCAGCAAGGGTGTGCCAGGTACCGACCCTTCTGTCATCACCCTGGTGATGTGGGATTCCCCTCTGTATGCTGTGAATGTGTTTTATTACCATTGGTTAATAAAGAAGCTGCTTTGGCCTATGGCCCCCTCCCCCTACATCAGCTCTCTGCAGTCCAGCGAGAGGGACCCTTTGTACACAGTCCTTAGACCCCACGGCCCCATTCTCACATATTTGGGGTGGGTTCCAAGAGCCTGTGAGGTCCTCTGGCCATGGCCCACCCCTTACTCTGGGATCTCACTCACTCTGTCTTGGTCACACGGCCTCCACAATATCTCTGCAGGGACAAGCAGGATCCCAGTCCAAACCGACAGTCTCTCCACCTTGACATTCCTCCTCCAGGGGGCCAGGGCAAGCCTCTTTCTCACACACCCCAGTCTTCATTCAGATTCACCACCCACTCCATGGGGACCATCCTCACCACCCCTAGGCAGTCGTCCTTGGCACCCCAACCCTCCCTATCTCATTCTCCCCTCTCCTTATTGTAACCACCAACTGCCAGCCGCTCCTGGAATCCCTCCGGGAACTATGGTTGCTTGTTAGACTCAGTCGTGCCCACTAGCATGGAGAGTCCAACGGGATGGGAGCTTTGTCTGTTCCATGCATTGTGAATCCTAAGTGTCTCAAACAGAGCTCAGCTACACAGTGTTTCAGATCTCTGTGGAAGGAGGGAGGGAGTATTAACCACATGGAGCAACAATAGCGTCCATTTTGTGGAACAGAAAAGAATTAAGACGCTAAACACCCTCACAGAGAGGGTGCTTGCAGCCAGGCACGCAGAGTCTCAGTGGGGTCTGCCCTCCCTCGTGTTTCTTGAATGTTTGAGAAGATGTCACACTATTGATTAATTTTAGAATGTTCACATTTGTGTCTAGGTTAGAATTTGCAGGGCAGCCACTAAAAAGGAGAAATAAAAGATAAATTGCTAAGCCATCCACAGTTCCCAAATGAAAATGGGGAGAGGTAATGAAAGAAGAAACAGAATTACACACATACACACACACACACTTACACAACACTCTCTCACACACATACTCACACACACATTCATACACACATATTCATACACACATGCTCATACACATTCACATACGCACACATGTACACTCATACACACACATTCACATGCACACTCACACACACATTCATATATTCAAACACTCACACATTCTCACACACATTCGCACATTCATACACACATACACACACCCCACACATGGAAAGTGCTAGGTAACAGTATTGAGTTTAAGCTAATCAATAGATACATCTAGTAAAACAGATTCATTTTTCGAAGTAAAAGAAGTGCTAACTGCCCAATTTTAAATAAAACTTCTGCTCTAATGTTGCTTAAACCCACCAAGACCAGAACAAGAAATAGACAATCTGAAGTGAGAAGATGGGAAGAGACACAGGAAACACCCACCAAACCCTGGGAAACAATGTGGGTTTCGGTGGGAACTGCATCACCTGCTGCAGGGGCTCCCTGTGGACTGACAAAATACTTGGTTCAGTAGGAGACACAGGGCTGGAGGGATGGATCAGTGGGTAGAGGCGGCTGCTTCCAAGCCCGATGATCTGACCTTTGGACCAAAGCGGAAGAAGGAAAGACCAACTACCAAAAATCGTTCTTTGACCTCCACATGTGAGCTGTAGCATGCGTGTCCCCTACACACAGGTGTGACCAATCACACCCCAAATAAATAAGTGAATGTAATAAAAAAAATTAAGAGGAGGACATACAATTATAAACTCATATATAACCAATAACTTCACCTTGAAATAGATAAAGGACCATTTTTCTAAGCCTCAAGGAGAAGTTGGCAGTGGGGAATTTTAAAATACATGGCAAATCAAATAGAAAAAAAGTATGAAAATCACAGAGAAATGGACATGAGGGTTAGGCTCTGACGGTGCTGGGTCGCAGGACTGCATCATAAGATTGGACAGTGGAGAGTCGTTCTCTTAAAATCTAACAATTCACAGATGATAGAGATGTCATCAGAAATGCTGTGCTCTTTCTCCCTGGGGATCCATAAAAAGCTGAAATGCCAGAAGGGCCCTGGCAGAAAAGCAGGAGAGGAAGTTAAGGGGCCCAGGAACCTGGTGTTGAGAGAGAATAGATCTACTGTGTGTGGTCACAAAGCATGCTCACGAGTGTGTTCCGTGAAGACAGGAGGGCCGCCGTTCCAAGGCTTTCAGGAATGTCCCAGTGCCATTCTTTCGTATGTCAGGACTAGGGACCAGTGAAAGAGAAGCTGGTGGAGAAACAGGCTGGCGGGGAGCAAGGGGTGATAGGTCCTATGGCAGCCGAGACTAGTGCTTAACTCACAGAAGTCGTGGTCACTGAGACGAACATCACGGCCAAAGGGGCAGTCACGGATGTGGCAGTCAAGAGTTACTGTGAAGGCCATTAGAACACGGGGCAGGAGGGATGCGCAGTTGGTGAGTGGAAGCCTGGCAGGGTGGTAGGGAGACTGATGGCCGTCATCAGAATAGAAAGTCATAGTCTCTCATCCAATCTCTGGACCTGGGCCACGTTTCAGACCTTGAACCTAATGAAAGAAGAGATGGCCAGATGCCACAGGGAAAAGAACCCTGGATTCCACAGCAAGGATGTGCAATCCAAGGGATGAACTCTCAAAGGTCCTGTTACCATTTATTTCAGCATGTGTGTGTAAGGGAATATTTGGTATTTTGAGGACTGTTTGATGCAGATTTCATGTTGACCCTGAGAATCAGAGACCCCCCAAGAGTCACCATTTTCACCATTTCATATGGGGGAACTCATAGTTCCGTGGGTCCATATGGTGGTCCTTTCTTACGTCTTCTAGTATGGAACTGGGATAAACCTACCAAACTGCGTTAGACCCACATCAAGGTCCCAGCCCTGTTAGATAAGCAAGGGGAAGGGCAATTAGAAGCTGCTAAACTTACTCCTCTCTTTGTGTTGGTGGAGAAAGCGGTACAAAAGCGCACATTGCAAGAAGAGGGCGGGGATGCGTGCCTCCCTTGAGTATCTAAAGGAAGGAGGGGTGGCCTCTATTCGGTCTTCATCCACCTGTAGTGTGGCCCCTGCTGAAAGCGGGTGGGCTTTGCAGCGATGTGACGACTGTCGGTTCCACTGATGGGCAGGTTGGTCAGTCACAACGACCAGCCTGAGGTCTTCTCTGTCACAGCACTTTACAGCCTCAGAGACAGCGGACCACACACAGTGAATGGTTTACAGACAGCTCCACTCTTTCCCACCTCAATCAGGACCAAGTTTTATCCATGTGAAATGGCAGCACTGCTAATACTCATTTACGACAAACAAGCAAAATTAAATTAAGCAAAATAAGAGCCTAAAGTATAAGGAGTAAGACAAGAATACTTGAAACTATTTCTCTTTGAGATACTAGCCAGTGCAACTGAGCGAGAAAAAGGAAAACAAGGACCTAGAGAGCACGGAAGAAAACATTGAAATGTTCGTTAATGGGTAGATGACAGGATGCACAAGAGCGTACAGAATTCAGGAGATAAACTAGCACGCTAAACCAGCTTAGAGTTGCTAGGCATAGGACAACACACAGAAAAAAAGGAACGGGAGGTATCTCTCTGTGTTGTCAGCCATAAAATAAAAAGTGGGGGGGGGGTGCTAGAAAGCATGTGAGGCACCGATGCCCGAGGAGCAGACCTGACAAAAGCCCAAAGCTGCACACAGCGAGTCCTCTGAAGCATCAACGCCCGAGGAGCAGACCTGACAAAAGCCCAAAGCTTCACACTGCACACAGCGAGTCCTCTGAAGCATCAACGCCCGAGGAGCAGACCTGACAAAAGCCCAAAGCTGCACACTGCACACAGCGAGTCCTCTGAAGCATCAATGCCCGAGGAGCAGACCTGACAAAAGCCCAAAGCTGCACACAGTGAGTCCACTGAAGACTGCGACCTCGGTGCGCTCTATCCTGAATCACTGCAGACCACACGTGGCACGTGAGAAATGGTCCCCCACACTTGCTGAAAATGAATGAATGCACCAATGAATTTTCCCATGGATCGTGTCTCCCCTTCTTTCTGCCAAGGTGAAGTATCACCTCCTCAGAGGAGCCAATGGCAGCATCACCCTCTTTCGTATAGTGCCATCTTTTTAGCCCGACTATCACCACTTCTACTAATCCAGCTGTGTCTGCTAGTGAGTGCCCATCAGGATAGGGCTCATGGACTATTGACCCCCTTTCATAGATGAAGAGAGTGGCAAGGGTCTTCGAACCCCCAATTCACTATCCAGTGGTTCTTCCCAGCCATCTGTACGTAGTCATAGCCTAATTGTCCCTGGGGTCTTAGGAGAGTGGCTAGAGCCAACAGTCTGGGGAAGACTAAGGGAAGGGGGCTCCATCTGGATTAGATGAAGACTGTCTAGTGCAGCTGCTTCAGGGTCAGGCCCACCTCCCCATGTTTTATATGTGAGTCCAATAAACTCATTGTTTCTGCGGGGGGAGTTGTGATGGAATTGTACTTTGGATTGTCCTTAAAGCCTCAGGAAGGAGCGTGGACTCTATTCATATCCCCAAGGAAGGAACTTTAGCAATGCCCCTGTACCAGGGACAGTCCATGCTAAAGTCCTTTGACGTGTCCGTCACTGCTTTCCAGTGATGAACCACATAGGCGACTTCCCAGTGTCCACCTTCCCTGCTGGACTGTAGACTCCACCGTGAGAAATGCACCTGGCATGAGGAAGAGCCCCAGGACACTCACTGACTGCCTGCTTTAATGAATTTGCTTTGGCCTCTTAGAGAGTTCATTCGATACGCACGAAGTCAACGCGGCCTTCATGGTTCCCATTTCCCTTACGAGATCCCACCCTCCCGGCCACCATCCGTCCATTCACGCTATTTTCCCCAGGCACATGAGTGTTTCCGGCGCTGTGCTACCCTAGGGACACAATCATAACTAAGACATATGACGTCGAGGGCTGCTTTCATGGGTAGCAGCTGGGGCTGTGACACAGAGAGGGAGGTTTTCTTATCTGGTTGCAGAGGAGCTGCGGGGGAGGGGGTGTCTTCCCCTTTGTGCAACACTTTATGTGATTCCCCCCAAACAGCCGAGGGGAGACATCCCTCCTCTCCCGCTTGTCACATACAATAATCGTCTCCCACGGAATTCCAATTTGGTAGCTCTCTCGGGTGAGTACTCATCTAAGACAACCTTATTAATACAGTCGGAGCTTGCGGTGGCTGTGATTCATTTAAAACTAAGATGGAGGAGAATAATCAATGATACTTAGCTCTGGTCACTCTACATTTTGCTGTAACCAGGGTAAGGAACTCTTGTAAATATTCCCCCCCCCCAAATGTTTGTCAGACTCACCAGCCTCTGCCCCACCCTGATCCCCATGATTTTGCTCAATATAGTGTTCTTTTTACAACATACCAGGTGGCCAACCAGAAGAGAGTCTCCACAAATTTATCACTGAGCAAATTCTCCTTGCCCCGGTGCATGGCTATGGTCAAATCCAATACACGGGCATCAGAACAGCTAGCTTCAGGCGCTGCCTGATGCTGCCCGGCGCATCCCTGAATCTGCATGCTGCAATGCAGGTCTGTTCCGCACACAGGCGGGCCTGAGATCTGAGCAGCAAGAAACTCTGAGCCAGGAGTGGTGTCTCCCTGGTAGAGCCCAGGTACAAGGACTCTGACATCAGCTTTGCGATAATATACCCTTCCCCACTTTCTTTCCAGCTCGTAGCTTCCCTACCTGCCCATTTTCCCAGGGCTTCCTCCCATCCTAGGAAAGGCCGGCAGCATATCCGCTGGAAGAGCCATGGTGGCAGGACTGGCCTCTCAGCAGAGAAATCACATCTCCCTGTGGCCTTGAGAGGATGGAAAAATGGACCCCGGCAGGGTAGGGACAGAGAAGCATGGGCTCCACAGGGCTCTGCTCATTTTTCTTGAACCAATGTAAGTATCTCGTAAATCTCATTTTTTTGAAAAAATATAAGCATTACTCAGGAAGGGCAATGAAGTCACACACATACCCCGCCCTCTTGTCTGGCTGTCCCGTGTTGTGTCCAGTTCAGGATATCCCAGTCAGCCTGTCACTGGCCCAGGGCAGGGGTGAGCTCGGACACCTGCCACATGGATGTCATTCTGCTGGGCGGCTGTCAGAACATTACCATCTCCTCTACCTGTTGTTGGGAAACATCGGACCACAATCGAATGTGCACACACAGAATTGCTTCCAGTTCGCTGAAGCCCTTGGATGGAGCGGCCTACTTAGGAATGTGGGCAAAGCCCTCGGCTCAGTTTTCCATTCAGGCAGTCGCCACTTTACCTCTGCTTGTTTGTCAACCCATTAGAGCCTCAAGAGACCCTGTCATCCTTCCCAGTTTGCAGATGAAGACGGGGAGTTAAGTGACTTCCTGGAGGCCACGGCTACTCAACCTGGCAATAACTGCCACTGACCACTGCCTACGGACCAGAGAAGCTCCAACGTTCTGGACCCTGAGTCCTTCAAGGCCCACACTGGAGGAAGCACAGAGAATGGCTGTGTTAGCCTTAGACCTTCCCCTGCTACAGCTATCGGATGAACAAGCACTGTTTACCTAGTTATCCCATAGGCTGCGGCAATGAACTTCTGGGTGGGCTCCAACTCACCATCTGGTCTCCGTTCAAATGCTACAGTCCCTGAGAATCATCCTGCTTCCTTGGGGAGACCTCTAAGATCTTTCCTTCATAGATCCTCTAAGGTCTTTCTTGCATAGAAGACCCTTCGTCCTACTGTCTTGGGTATGTAGACACTGTTCCCCTTAATCTCTTCTGGGCTCAATAGTGCCCCTCTAGAATCCGTGTCCACTCAGAACCCCCAATGAGGCTTTAAAGGAATGTGATGGCTAGCTTTACTAATCAATCAACTGGATGCCACCTAGAATCACCTGGGAAGAGGATCTCCATGTGGGATCGTCTCAATGGGTTCATTGATGTGCGAACAGCCAGCCTACTGTGAACATCACCATTTCCGGCAACAGACCCCGGATTGTACAAAGTTAGAGGAAGCAGGCTGAGCACAAGTCTGCCGAGTGGTCGGCACGCACACACTCATCCTTGCTCTGCTATTGACCAAAGATGACTAAATGCTTCAAGTTCCTGCTTTGACTTCCCCACAGCAGTGAACTGTAACCTGGACCGGGGAGCAGAATGGTCCCTTCCTCCACCACTTTGCCTTTTATCGGTGTCTTATCACAACGGCAGACCCCGGAGCTAGGACGAGCAGCTTTGGAGACGTAACTGGTTAAGACGCGATGGGACCAGATTTGGCCCAACAGTGATATTGTTACAATAAGGTCATGTGAAGACCAAGGGAAGACCAGTTGGAGAGAGACAGATATACGTGTGGAGCACCAGATTGGTGTCATGTGTTTATAAATCCCATGGCAAGATGCTATGGTTGCTGAAAGTCCCTGGAATCTCACAAGGTTTCCACGCAGAATCTCTGTCCAGAGAGTCTGCAGGTTGCACCTTGATGTCTGCCGTGGTGACTACTGTTGATACGGCAGGATCAAGGAGACAAGCTCCTGGACAGGCTGTTAGGGATTATCTAGACTAAGTTAGCCTCTGGGCACACCTGCGAGGGGTTGTCTGGGTCTGGTTAACTGAGGTGGGAGGACCCACATTTGCAGTGGGGGGGCGCCTTCCCACTGAGTGGGGTCTCAGTTTAAATAAAAATGCAGAAGTGAGCTGAGTGTAACCACTCTTCTCTGCTTCTGGACGCCTGACACAACCTCACCAAGCTGCCTCAGGCTCCTGCCGCCAAAACTTCCCTTCTGCGAGGGGCTGTGTCCTCCAACTGTGAGCCTAAAGGGCCGTTTTTTCCTCTTTAAATTGACTTTGCGAGAGTGTTTCTTCATCAGACCTATAGGAAAAGTTCCCTAGACAATGCCATGTGTTAGACTTTTAGGATATGGGGCATGGTTTTCTTGCTTGGTTTTGTTTGTTTTGAAGGCCACCCAGTTTGTAGTTCTTTACTGCAAGACCGTAAAGAGGTTTAAAAAAAAATATGGCACATGGTCCTAGGCGAAGACTGCCCTCTCAGCTGACAAACACAAAGTTCGGAACTGTTCAGAGGGCTGCGCACACTAAGTCAGTTTACTGACCAGCCAGGGTCAAAACCAAGCCCTGGTTGCTTCCCTGGCCCCAACTACTCTGAACCACAGAGCAGGTCCAAAGGATCAGAGAAGGCAAGGGGACTACCTCTGGCTTCTATGTTTCAAATCCTTTAACTAGGATACACAGAAGCAGATACTGCCATTCCTCCCCCTAACAGCCCCCTGGCCTGGACCAGCCCTCCCCAACAGAGCCGCAAAGGCCTCTTGACCTGGCAACAGAAACAATGTGTCTCTGACTTCACACTCTCAGGGCTCCTTTCTGAAGGCAGAGAGTTCCCAAATCACCTAGGTAGGTTTAATGTGAACCTTGGCCCCCACGTTGCTCCATTGCTCCGTGTCACCAGCTGCCAATCGCCTTCCAGGAGGAGCAACTGCACGGCAGCTTCCAGCATGTTCTCATTCATTCTTTGTAGTCTCTGACACGCATCACTGACCCTGAAGTACAAAACCCCTTCAGCAGCCTCCTGTCTCCAATCGCTCTCTCTGAATCTAATCATTTCTCCTGTCCACTTCTCAAGGTCATGCCTGCCCTTCAGCCGGAGTCTCGGGATGATTAGAACTCGGGAATGCTGCCTGCTGCTCGGAGGGGAGGTTGGGTCTGGAGGGGTCAGGGCAGTTACCCGCAGGTCTTAGGTGAACAGTAAAGCAATTTGGAGACCCTGGAGTGCACTTGGAGCTGTGCCCCATAAATGAAGAATGGGGGTGGATTGATTTATAATCCAGAGAGAGAAAACTGTGTCCGGAATGTGAACGATTTGTCCACTGTGTGTGGACTCCCACAGTTAAGCCGTGGCTCCAGGCAGTTCTGCCTTTCACAGGGTTTGCTTTGCCCCCGTTGCAGCCTGTTTGGGGTCTTGTTTAGGATTCGTGGTAGTCACTACGCAGGACACCTGGGCTCCAGGAGAAAAAGAGGCAATTGTGCCCCATGGGGGTGGGCGAGGCTGAGGACATGGACAGCAGTGCGGACTCACGCCTCACCCAGTCCTCCATGTCCCAGAGCACAGTTCATTCTCAGGAGCACCCCCAGAGCAGACTGAGTCTCTGTCCCATCCTCCTTTCCCTCAAAGTCCCCCAGGACTCTTTCCTGTCTGTCATTGGCTTCGGTCAGAACTAAGGGTGCGTCCTCTCTTGCGCCGGTCCTCTTCTGCTGGCTCCGGCAGAGATGCTGCATAAGGCATCTACAGACTCTCTGTTTGCCTTTGAGAACACGGGAAGCAGCAACGTTCATGGCAGAGAGGAAGAGCAGCACGAGGTGAGGAAGGTGACCCGGAGTGGACCTCAAGCTTATGAGAGAATGTTCAGTAACTCCACCGCACAGCCCAAAGAAGGTGTGGGCTTGCAGCCCTGTATATAATCACCTCTCAGGAATATTGGGATTGGTTTTCCCTGCCTGATCTAGGTTGAGTTTGGAGTCCCATGTAAAGAAAGCAAACGCATTCAAAATACGTACCGCTGGAGCCAGTGTCCTTTTGTGTCCCTAAGAGCTCTATCTAACTGCCTGCTGGGGAGGGCTGGCAACTCAGGCTCAGGGGGGCAGCTTCCCCACCTGCCTTCCGGATTTGCATGTGCACTGTCTCCCCACATAGCCTTTCCTGGTGCATCAGGCTAACATACAGGGACATATAGGTGACGGAGGACAACTGGATCCTATGAACTTAAGAAGAAGCATGCCCCAATTCTGGCTATATTGTGAAATCTCCATGATTTGAGAAAAATCAAATCCTCATCTATAGGAAGGGGAATAGTCTGAAAACCCGAGTTTAGTGTCCAGATATTTCCCAAAAGTTTTCTAACAGTTTTGGGAGAAGGGCGATAGCTGTGTAACAGGATGGCAGGGTGCTACCTAAAGTGAACAGCTACAGGGACAGGACGGTACCCAAGGAGGATGTCTACAGAGACAGGACGGTACCCAAGGAGGATGTCTGTAGGGAAAGGACGGTACCCAAGGAGGATGTCTACAGAGACAGGACGGTACCAGAGGAGGATGTCTGTAGGGAAAGGATGGTACTTGAAGACGATGTCTACAGAGACATGGGGTGGTACCTGAGGAGAATAAAGACAGGCACATAAGACGGTGTTACTAAAAGCTACAGTGTATCAATGAATAGAATAAAGAGAACCTAGTTAAGTTACACATACACAGTAACTCTGCATGAAAGACCAGAGCGGTAGACATCTCTGACTTTCCCCAGGGTGACACACAGTTTCACACAGCACTGAGTATAAGGACAGCAGGAGTCTTTTGGTATCTCTAGACAAGCAGACCTAGAATTGTCTGCCGCACGGAAAGCAGCCAGAACAGCCATTGGAAACCTGGAAAAGGAAAATCACAGCTGGGCAAACTGAGCTACCCAGTTTTAAGACAGACATAAGCCTATAGCAATACGGACAGTGTGATATTGGTGATGTAGCCATGGAGATTAAAGGCAGATAGATTTTCAGATCAGAATAAACACACCAGAAACAAATTCCATAATGAATGACTGATTCTGTTTATCAAAGTGCAGAGCTAATTTAAGGATGAAAGATTAGCTGTTATCAGTAAGCGGTTTGGAACAAGAGGCATCTATATGCAACAAGCAGAAAAGCCCTCAACATTAACCACACATGTCAGAGAAGAGGAAAACACAACGTGGACCACACAGGAAGCAGAAGTAAAGCATAGAGGTGAGTCCTACATCACCAGGAAGGGTCTCCACCACATTCTCCTTCTTCATCTTTTTACTCTCTGTCCCTTTGTAGGGAACTATCTGACCGCTTGATTTAAAACGGGCTGAAGAGATGGATCAGTGGTTAATAGCACTGACTGCTCTTGCAGAGGACCTGGGTTCAATTCCCAGCATCCACATGGAAGTTCACAACTGTAACTCCAGTTCCAGGGGGTCTGATATCCTCTTCTGACTTCCATGGGCACCAGGAATGCATGAAGTGCTCCCACATACATGAAGACAAACACTCAGCCACATAAAATAAGTCTTAAAACAGAATTGTGTCTCTGCTTTATTTTTCCCACGCTTCTTGACGTCCTATGACACACATGTGGTTTTTAGTTCTCAGTAGCCTATCTCCCTGCTCTAGAATGTGTGCTGAAGGTACACTGCATCTCCAGCACCTAGAAAGAGTGGTCTTAACAACTGTTAAACAGAGATTCATAGTCAGAGAGAAACTGAAACCGCAGCTGTGGGATTGATGGCCCAGTGAGCCACCAGGCAGCTGCTAAGACGTATTCATCTATACGGCATGAAATACTGACTTATAGATTATGGGCTGAAAATGGCTAGGCATGGGATAGAGAGATGGCTTGGAGGTTAAAAGGACTTGATGAGGACCCAGTTTTAGTTCCCAGCATCCATGTGTGTGACAGCTCATAGCCATCTGTAACTCCAGTTCCAGGGGGTCCTGTACCCTCTTCTGGACTTTGTAGGTACTGTAATGATATGGAACACACACATGTATATAGGAAAATATCCATACACATAAAAGTAAAAAAAATCTGCTTTTTAAGAAGCAGTGCCTTACAGCTGTAACCTAGCACTCAGGCTGAGACCAGCGAATCAAACTGTGGGCTTCAGGCTAGCCTGGGCTACAGTCTTTGTCAGGGTCACTACTGCTATGATGACATACATGTCATCACATGGCAAAAGCAATGTGGGGAGGACAGAGTTGATTTGGCTTACGTCACTGCTCGTCACCGAAGGAAGTCAGGACAGGAATTAGAGGCAGGAGCTGATGCAGAGGCCATGCAGGAGCTCTGCTTACTGACTTGTCCATGGATTTCCAAGCCTGCTTTCTTATAGAACCTGAGATACCCAAGCCAGAGATGGCACCACCCACAATGGGCTGGGCCTACACCATCCATCACTAATTAAGAAACTGTCCCACAGGCTGGCCCGCAGCCTAATATTACGGAGGTATTCTCTCTGTTGAGTGCCCTCCTCTCTGATGGCTCTAGCTTGTGCGGAGTTGACATTAAAACAGCCAGCACAGCTATATAGCAAGATCCCCACCCTAAAATAAACAAACAGAAAAGTGAGAGATGTATAGCAGAGCTTCATTTTATAACAATGTGTGTGTGTGAGGGAGTGTAGTGTGTCGATGAGAGTGTGTGTCTGTGAATGAGAGTGTGTGTGTGTGAGCATGAGTCCGTGTGTGTGTGTAGGAGAGAGAGACGGTGCGAGAGGGAGGGAGGGAGGGAGGGAGGGAGAGAGAGAGAGGCAGAGTGAGAGGCAGAGAGAGAGAGGCAGAGAGACACAGAGAGAAGCAGAGAGAGAGAGAGAGGAGAAGAGAGAGACAGAGTTGCAGCTGCACTGGGGCATTTCACTCCATAACTTTTTATTCTGTATACATTTCGACAATATGTTGTTTTAATATAAAAACAAAGCTATTTCCTCTTGGGGACAGCTCCTCATCTCTTTAGTTCAGACTGTCGTGTGCTGAAGCTCTCCTTGTCAACAGGGAGATATTCTATCTTTCTCACAGCCACACGCCAGCAAAAAGGGAGAACTCAGCAACAATTAGGTGATTGGAAGAGTTGATGGGCTCCTGAGAGTTCGGCCTGTGCCAAGCACTGCTCAATTACATATAAGGGCTTGGCCTACAGTGACTCCTGACACTGCCCCCACTCCCACCCCAGTCGCCGACGAGAAAACTGACACAGAGGTCACAGGATTGCCCAAGGTTATCCTTGCGCCACAGCCCCTAGACACCCTTCCCCCTCTAGCCCTCATCACACGACGCTGCTATTCTTTGGTCAGCCTGTCCTGTTCCATGGGCAGCCTCTGCAATGGTGTGGAGTCACTGTCCAGCAGGATGCTGACGTAGGGAGGAGTCCACAGGATGACTGACAGGAGAGGAACCAAGGTTCCCCCAAGACCCTCCATGAAAGGAAAGACCCCCATGATGAGCCCTGCCAGGGAGAACTTGGGCTGGTTAGAACAGGGGCTCTAACTTGGAAGCAGATGAGGCCCCCACCCTCCTCTCAATCTGTAGCATATGCATGCAAAAACACAAATCTTGTAACGGCAGATATTATAGGTGCATATTTCATTACCATCAGCATTGCATATTTATAATTTATTGCTGTGTAAAAATTTATAAAGGCTCAACTAGTCGTTGGTTAATGACAGCTGCCATAGCAGCCCGTGTTTCGAGGATTTTTCATGTCACTGAAGTCTGGCCTGGAACAGAATGCCACATGCATAAAACAGGTGATGGAAAGGGGAGACATGGGCCCGAGCTTTGCGAGAACTGCACTGTTAGATGCACAAAGGCTGTCCCCACTACTGTCACCGAGCAAGCTGCTCCAAAGGGGAGAAGGGATGCCACCTGTGGGAGGGGCTTAGAAGCATGAACCAGATGCTCACGAGCCTCGTGCCAGGCTGCTTCAGAGTGCAAGGCTTTCTAACAGAGGATGATTAAGGCGAGGGGCCCCATGATGGCGGGATCAATGCACTGCCGTATTGACACAGACATAATTTTATCACGGAAACAGAAAACCCTTTGTCTTTCCCAAGGTGAGTCCTAAAGCAGCCGCCTTACGAGGGGCAGCATCCTCATGGAGTGGAGGCTGCAGATGAGCCAGCACAGGTCCTGGAAGTTTACCCCTCAAGCCATGGCCCTGGTCTCACAAGTCATCAATTCCGTGTGCTCGATGACAGAAGCCTGGCCCAGGGGCCTGGGAAAGCCCGCAGCCCATTATGGATCTCAGAACAACCTGGTTCCTGGTGGGGCTCAGCAGGTGGGGGCTTCCACTGCAGAATGGGAGCTAGCCTGGCAGCTCGGAAGTCTAACGGAGAGGAAGGTATCCCTACAGGAGATACCCCAGTATATTCTGCACCCCTTACTTCCCATTGTGCCTGCCCCATTCTCCAAAGAAGTGGGGACACTGGCATATCCTGGCATGGGTGAGGCTAAGGGAACCTTCTTGAAGATGTCATATCTAACCATGGTCACACACCAGACTCCATATATCGTCTGTTGGTCAAACAGAACCAGAACTTTTCCTCTACTGAGGGCTCTCCCCAGGCTTCATCTGACACTATGATTACCCACAGGACCCCTGGCAGTCCCCAACGCCATTTGATAGACACTCATCTGTTTTCACTGAGCAAAATAAAAGTGCGCCCATGCTTTCAAACTATCACTTCAAGAAAGTCCAACTGCACTACAAATTAAAAAAAAGAATAATTAAAACCCCATGCTTCCCATAATGACATAGAGTGAAACAATTGCCAGATACTTTTAATGAGAAGTTTATGTAATTTAAAAAGCCAGACCTGTAATATGCAAAGAGCATTTCTTATGAGTTACTGCCAGGCGTCTTGGTGCACTTTGATCCCGGAGCCAGCCCCTGCTGCGGTGGCTCCTCTGTAACCCCAAATAATGGTACAGAAGGCTCCCTGCAAATACGTAGGCCGTGGCTCCTATTGGAAGGCACACTTAACACGGGCTTGCCAAAAAGGATGGCGGGTAATTGCCGCTTGAATTCAATGTGCGCTGTATCTCATCTATGATACGCAATTTAGAAGCGATATTCTAGCAAGAGGACTTTATGACTTGCTGTCATGATAAATAAAAGTTTATGGCATAATGGAATTAATATTTACTCTGAGTGCAATGCGGTCTAGTCAAATAAAGTTGCTTGGGAATCACTTTGGACCAAGAGAGCATGAACATGTCACCTCCTGACAGCAGAACCCCAGTCGGCTTGTCTCCCCTTACTGTCGGCTAATCGTTCCCCATCTTCGGCTGCTTCGGGTCCGATGCTATAAACTATGATTGTAGTTAGAGATACTGATTTGCCAATGCATTCAGTGTGGAAGGTTCCTGCGGGGCTGAGCAGCACAGGGAGGGGTGACTAGGAGCAGGGCAGGAAGAGAAAGGAAGGAGAGACCATATGGTATCCTTACCAGGGTTGGAGGATGGGGGGCGGGGACCTTGGGCCATGTAAGTCCCTCAGGTGCAGCTGCTTCCAGAAGGAGCCTGAGTCACAGGGCATGCAGACTCTAGCCTTACAGTGAAGAGACTCTTTCAAAAGAATGGAACCTCAAATTGAAATTACACAGCGGCTGCCTGATTCTGAAGTAAATATATAGCAGGCATTTTTTTCTTACTTTATTCTAAATTACGATGACTGAAGGTACAGAGAACAGCCAGTCCAGGTCTTAAGCGATCTTAAGTGAATGGCTGTCAAGATCGCTGTGGAGTGGGTGTTGTGGGAGCTTCAGAACCCTTCACATGGCATCACACGGCTCCTTCTAAGACCCACGGACAAAATTCACGGCCGCTGTTTTCTATTATTTAGTTCTCTGTGGAACCCCCACGATAATACCAGGGTTCGACACGATCAAAAGGAAGCAGAGGCTTCAAAATAAAATGAGGCTTAGAAGTCCTGAGCCAGCAAGATAGGGCCATCCCGGGGCCTGGGTCTGCATGGTCTGGGAATTGGGCTCCTGTCCCATTTTTGAGTTGGGCTCTGCTGTGGAAGAGAGCCAGGGAGGAGATGGAGGGACATTGGTGGGAGATTCCAGGCAATTGGGAGCCACCCACACCAGCTGGCGACTCGGGGGAGCTGCAGGCTCTAGGTATTGGAAGCACTTCTGAGTCACAAGGCAGCAGGAGGCAGATTGCCCAGACCATAAACAAGTGGGAGAATTCCAGCGAAAGTGTGGATTAGTGGGGCAGGCTGGACCCTCCCTCTGCACAGCTCCTGCCAAGCCATCTGTGTAAAGGAAAGGCAAGAGCTTGCTGATGGTGCTGTCTGCCGTGTGAAGGCAAAGATGACTTCCATCACATTCTCAGGAATACCCAGTCACTACCACAGGCAGCAACCCTGTACCACGAAGGAACAGTTCCTTCTCAAGGACCGATTCGTGCAAACAGGGCAGCAGGGGGCACCCGGAAGGGACCCCAGTCTCTCCACCAGAAATTGAAATAAAATATTCAGGGCTCAAGTTTCGGGAAACCAGGCCCAGAAAGTTCTTGCCTAATTTAAGGTCGCAGTGCTAGTAGACAAAGACAGGTGACAAACTCAGGGCCACTTTGTTGAAGCTGGGGGTTCTCCCCGCCCAGTTCTTGATTGAGAAAGAGCAGCTGGGAGGCCAGGATACCCCAGTCAGGTTGGCAGGGAGGGGAAGATACCAGAAAGTCTAAGGGCGGGCCACTCAGTACTGTGTTTGAACGTTTTGGTGACTCCCATCTGAGAACACCAAAGACAGACTCGTGTCTAAAACGGTCGTAGGTATGTTGGGGACCTAACAATGCTGGCATGTCTCATATGCTCAGTGAACAGAGTGACAAAAGACTGAAGAGATGGTCAGCGCTAGGGTCCAGGATTAATAATAATAATAATAACAATTAAAAACAAGACAGACGTAGTAGCAGGTGCCTGTAGTCATATTGCTGGGGAGGCAGAGAAAGACAGATGCGCAGGGCTCACTGACTAGCCCCAGTCCAACTTACTTGGTAAATTCCAAGCCAGTGAGAGACCCTGTCTAAAACAAGGTAGACGGTGCCTGAGGAATGACACTGAGAGTTTCCTCTGACTGTCACACATGTGCGCATCTGTGACAGATACATGTGTGTATCTGTCCCTGACTCATCCGCGTGCACACAAACATGAACACACAATTCAGTACGGCTCTACTGCAGAATCTGTCAATAAATGCATAACGCTGTAGATAGAAAAGCTGGGATTCTAATGTCTCACAGGCTTTGGGAGTCCAGGGCCCTTTGGGGACAAGATTCTAGAATTTCCTCTGACCGCGTGATGGGAACAGTGTTCTTGATGGTGGAGGAAGGCACCAGTGTGGAAAGAGTTCCAGGAGGGAGGGCTGCCCCGACCAGGCAGAGAGCATTATGGGTCACCTCTCTGTTCACAGTCTTCAGCCAAAGGAGATATCACCGTGTCTCAGCCTAGGAAATGTATGTCTGAGGGTCGCAGGGGCCTGAGCGGGACCAAGAGTGACTTCCAGAATGAAGGAAGATAGGCAGCGAGTGACATCATACAGAAGCCTGGGGACTGGGCATCTCTGAGGGAGCCTGAGGCTGAGGCATAGCCTAGCTGCTGCACAAGGCACCCTGTCTCCCGTCTTGACTCTCACCCTGCACTGTCATGAGGGTCTACCCTCTCACTCAGCCCTACAGTTGGCTGTCCCGGGGCTTCCACAGGAGTCCCCGTGGATCTCTCCCTGAGAATCTCCTGGAATGTAACCAAGGGATCTGCTGAACTGGCTTTGTTTATTTCAGATCACAAATCACTTCCCTTGGTTTCATTTTAACCGAAGCCCTGCACGCCCCCCCCCCCACACTCCAGCTGCAGTGAGAATTGTAGTACCTGCCTTGTCTCTGTACCACATCCCACTACACACACACACATACACACACACACACACACACACACTCCAGCTGCAGTGAGAATTGTAATACCTGCCTTGTCTCTGTACCACATCCCACTACACACACACACACACACACACACACACACACACCACTCATACACTCAGGCTCCAGCTGCAATAAAGGGACTGACGTAGTACCCGAGCTCTACAGTTGGGAATCTACAGAAAGGGGTGGCCTGGAGGTCCCTGGGAGGTGCTGACTGGACGGCAGAGCTGCCCACATGCGGTGCAAGACCCAAGATGACCATTGATGCTTTGGGTCATGCTGAGATGGGGAAACCTTTGGATCCCTGCCAAACTGGACTAGAAAGTCTTTTTTGAATACATGGGCAATCACTTAAGACAGTACAAGCCTTGGAATCAAAGACCACATCCCATAATAAGGGCCAGAAATCTGCAAGAGGAAAAACACAATAAAGGCCTAACCCAAATCTGTCCAAATGGTGAGGATCTGCCAGTCACTAACCTGCCTGCTTTACATCCTTTGACCTTTGGTTTTGGAAGCAGACGCAATGTCTCTATGGAAACAGACTTCCTACAACCTGTCTCCCAAAGTAGCCCACCACACACACGGATCAAATTAATCTACAGATTTATTTATTGAGATCAAAGGGGGCTTTCTGAGGGGGGAGGGAACTGAATTGTAAAGTTAGAATCTGTCTGGCAAGAAGCTCATTGGTTTGGGGTCTGGAGGGACTGCTTAGCTGTTGTGAGCATGCATTGCTCTCACAGAGGACACGGGTTCAGTTCCTGCGCCCGCGCCAGGTGGCTCATGATCACCTATAACTCTGGCTTCAGGAGATCTCCTTACCATGACCCAGAAGCCAAGTTCAGAGGGACAGTCAAGGTGGAGGAAGGGCTTGGCTGTATCAGATTTCTGATGAGATGACTGAGAGGGGTGATTAGTGCTAGAGAGATCCTGGGCTGAGGGCACCTGCTTAGCTGGTGTCTCCTGTGGCCTCGGAGGGACCTGCACTCACCCTGTCTCCTGTCTTGACTCTCACCTTGCACCTGTCTACTCTCTACCCTCTCACTCAGCCCCACAGTTGCCTGTCCCTGTCCCTGGGGCTTCCGGAGGAGTCCCCCATGGATCTCTCCCTAAGAATCCCGTGGAATGTAAGGGAGGGATCTGCTGAACCGGCTTTGTTTGTTTCAGATCACAAATGACTTCCATTGATTTCATTTTAACCTGAAGCCCTGCACACCTCTCTCTCTCTCTCTCTCTCTCTCTCTCTCTCTCACACACACACACACACACACACACACACACACACACACACTAAATCTTTTTTAAAGGTTATTTGTTTGTTTCAGACAGTGCTGGGGCTGAGACCTGAGGCCCCACACTTGGTAGGCGAGATTCTGCCTCTGAGCCATACTCTAACCCAAGGTCTTTCTGAGTCTACAATTTTATAGATTGATTTTTCCAGCTAGTCAATGCCCCCTCTCAGCCACTGTCATCAGAAGTTTGGTTCAGCCAACGCTCCCTCCACCTTGGTCTTTCTTAACTTGGCTTTCAAGCCACAATTTTCCAGTTTTCATCCCTGCCCCTATCATGCCCCCGTGTCTCTATTTCTTTGGTCAGCTTTCCTTTTCTTCTAGAAGGCTAAGTGTTTTCTGTGTGAACCTCAGTCCTTGGCCACTTTCCTCCTTTATACGCTTTCTTCTGGCATTTCTTCATGATTGATGACTTGGAGCATCTGTATCTCTGGTCGAATGCTCCCTTGAGCACCAGACTGGAATCGGCTTTTCAATTTCTATGCTTGGACGCCAGTGTTACAATGGCCAAAAGAACTCTTAATTTTCTCCCCCAAACTTCTTCCCTTTCCCGTCATTCCCTGTCCTGCTAGTGGTACCACCACTCACCCAGTTTCTTACTTCCCCAACTTCAGAATCATCTCCAGCACATCTTCCTCCCTCAGGACCACACCCATGTTCTTTGAAAAATTATTTATTTGTTTGATATGTATTGGTGTTCCTGCCTGCATGTATGTGTGTGCACCACATGCATGCCTGATGTGTACAAAGGTCAGAAGAGAACCTCCAATATCCTGGACCCAGAGTTACAGATGGTTGTGAACCACCATATGGGTGCTGAGAACAAACCTGGGTCCTCTGGAAGAGCGGCCAGTGCTTGTAACTGATGAACCCATGGCTCCAGCCCTCATATCCAAGTTCTTAAACAGTCCCGTCAACAATATCCTCTGGCAACATCCAATCCAGCTCAGTCCTAACACCCTTCCATGTGGTCAGCCGTCACCAGACTGACCTATGCCAGACAACATGTGGGCTCCCAGGCAGAGCAACAAGAATGCTCACCCCAACTCTCAGGCACTGCATAGAAACAGACAGTGTTCTCTGTCCTTCAGGGTCCTTCTGTAAAGCCAGCTTCCTGCAAGCACCTGCATGGTCTCCCTAAGAGACCGCTGGCCTGGGTCTTCTCACCCTCGCGCTGATCTGTGAGTGTGTGTGCTGCGGGAAAGTGTCCATGGAGCCCAGGTGGCTGAGGACTGAGGGTGGCATGTAGTAGGCAGCAGTCTCAGTCCAAGAGAGACTGCATCATCCCATGGGCTGCGGGAGGGAGCGTGGAAAAGACTCCGCTCCCCTGTGCCGACACTGCTGCTGCCCATTTCTTAGCCCCCAGGAAGCAGACCATGACATGACAGGGACTTAACAAATATTTGCTGAACTGATGATAAATTTCACAGAGCGACTGTCCCCGGGTGACTCCATGCTCACGAAATGAAGACGATCAGGGCGCAGTCTGCAGCGCGCTCCTTAATCGACGCTCTCCGTTTCACGGCATCACCCGCTTCCCGATCTTATTCAGCTCGTAGTCACAGTGTTCCCATCTCCGCCAGGCATCACCGTTCAAACCCAGAGAACACACAGCAAGCATCCCCGAAGAGAGGTGCATGTCAGCAGGTAAATGCAGTAGAGGAGTTTAGTCTCAGCTCTGGGGCACTGACAGGAAGGGAGAGAGCCTGGACACAGAAGCTCGGTTGCCCACTGACTGTGCATGTGGGCCAGGCAACATCCTGCGCTCTGAGTTTCAGCCGGGTCCTGCTCTGTGCTGTGTATGCTGACTCGTCTAGACTGTCAACCTGTAGAGATCTAAGTGACATTCTCACTCATGGCTGATAGACCAGAAGCCAAAGCTAAGAGCAGTCAAGCAACAGCCCAGGGCATGTAGTAAGTGTACACACACACACACACACACACACACACACACACACACGCACGCACACACACACACAATGTGGCTCCACTAAGGGTCTCTATGTCTGCATACTGCAAGGACGCTTGTCCATATTTCTTGCTACACTGTTTGCAACAGCTAAGAAAGGGAACCAGCTTAGATGCCCTTCGAATGATGAACGGATAGATAAAATAGGGTTCAAATACACAATGGAATCTTATATGGCAATAAAGCAAAATGAATCATGACATTTGCAGGAAAATATATGGAACTGGAAATTGTGTTAAGTGAAAAAAGCCAGGCTTGGAAAAATGCACACCTTGTTTTCTCTGATATGACGTGTGTGTGTGTGTGTGTGTGTGGTGTGTGTGTGTGTGTGTGTGTGTGTGTGTGTGTGTAAAAGGCAGCAAGGGACTATGAGAGAAGGGATGAGGTTGTAAGGGAGGAGGGGAAGGAGATAAAGAGAGGGTAATGGACTATATGACGTGACATCAAAGGAGGACACTAGTTGTGGGGAGGAAGGGATCGGTAAGAAGGATGCAGGAGAGTGGGGTAGGTCAGTGAGAGGGAGATGAACTGGAACCAAGTGGAATGATTTATATCTACAAAATACCATAATGAGACTACTGTAGACAGTAACAAAAAGATCGACCTGGCCTTGGGATGCTGAGGGCAGTCTGTGAGCTGTTGCCCCGGTACCACACGGCGGTTGCTAGGCTGCATTTTCCTCCTTGGACCTGCCACATGGGTGAACAGAAAAGCAAGTGACGGGAAGATCAGGATGAACGGATGAAGCAGGGCGGAGCTGGAGATGGACTGTAAGGGACGGAGAGCTGGACACTTGTCATCAAGAGCTTTGGACTCGGAGGCCATCTGCGGAAGGTGCTGGCTAGACTTTACCCTGCGCTGGGCTGCCCTGAAGGTTCAGACGTGGGTGTCTTCTGTCATCTTGGCTAGATAACCCTACCCATGAGGTTTCTGCAGCGTCCTAGCCAGGCACCCATTAGGATTCTGGAGCCTGAGCTGAGAGTGAGAGGTTGAAGGAATTTAGGAGAACTTCAGCTTTGACTTCAGACTGACATTTCTGAGAAAGCAGTGTGGATCTGTCTTTTTTTCAGAAACGTGAGGACAAATGGCCAGGCTGGGTAGCGAGGGCTATACTGTTCAAATGCAGCTTCCTGCCTCGGGGGAGAGGGGGTCCAGACCATTCTCACAAGAAGTCCACACCCACCAGAGCATATAAGACCTCCTCCAGAAAGCACAGGCGATTGGCTCTTTCTGCTAACTGAGTTTGTTCAAAGAACTTTTTCCTTGTGAGACCGCAGGACTGCAGGGCAGTTGCAAATTGATCCCCAGAGAAGGCTCCATCCAATCAGCTACCTCTCTAGCTCACCCCACAGGAGCCCCAGAACAAGCCACCACTTCAGCAATCCAATCTCCATATATTTTATTTTTAAAATATTTCATTTCTGGCTAGCAGTCCTTAGATCGCCAATTTGATTTGGTTTCTATAAATGGATTTTTCATAGTGTAGGTGGAAAATATATTTAATTTCAAATATCTGCAAACTAAAATATTCAATATAAACATCCCAGTATGCTTGAGCCAGGCATGCACCCCACAGGCAGAGGCCAGCTTTGAGACAGATACCCAAGTCCTGGGGCAGGAGTCTCGGCTGCCCCCACTTCTGGGGTTCGGTGAGCAACGACACTGGAGAGCCAGGGTCTGTCTCTGCACGTGCTCTCCCTGCTTCTGGACAGTGGCTAGAAAGAGGACCACTCCCCTAGAACTGCAACTGAGAAGCCAGCTGGCCATGTCTATTAACCAGCTCTCTCTGAGGGCAACACTAGCCATGCAACAGAGCCGGGCTGGCTGTCTTGGACCCCCAGACACCTCTTCTCTAGACCAGTTCTCTGCACCTCCTTCCCTTCAGCAGGCAAAGGAATATGAAGGCACAAAGTCCAGTGCGAGCCACGACTGACGTCACCGCCATCAACTGTACTCCATGTCACTAGGACAAGGTGTGGTGGCTGTGCTCCCTCTGCAACCTCCCCCACCAGGAGGATCCTTCCTGTCCCTCAACTTTCCTCAGGCCCCCGACTGTCTTCACACGATCTTTCTGGATCTAGCTTCGATTTTTCCTTTTCTCAGAAGGACACCAGTCATTAGAACTGGGCCACTCTAGTCCAGTATGCACTTGATTTGTTAGATCTACAAAGAACCGACTTCTAAAGGTCCCAGGAGGACATGACATGGTTCAGTCCAGTGTACCCCAGTTGTGTAAAGGCTGGGAGCTCAGGCACAGACACCTTTCTGGATATGGAATCTGGACCCTGCCACTTGCTCTCTTGTCTTGCCCAGGCTAGCCCTTCGCTGGCTGTCTGAACAGCTAACTCTCCCCCATTCCCTAGGGCAGGGCCTCTAATCCAGGCCTTACCCCTCTACCCTTCACTCACCCTCTCAATGCACTTGGTACTTGTCAGATGCCCCAAGGCTCAGAGGTGAACCTCAGGTGCCACAAGTCACTGCCACCACAGTGAATGACAACCGACCCGAGTCCTAAGACAAATTAACAGGGACATAGTCAAGCTGAATCATATCAGAAGTGAGGGCAAGGGCATGAAATCAAACCCTGGCAACCTGATCCCCCACTGTGCACCCAATACTCGATGCTACTTCAGACAGGCAAACCCTTTGCCACAGCACCACACCTCCACCCTGAGTACCCCCTCCACCCTGAATGCCTTGGGGTGGAGCCTCTCAAGGACAATATGAAGAGGGCTGATTGTGCGGTATCTATTCCCAGACATAGCTCTAGGTGTAAATGATATAGATATAGATGATTATATAGATGTAGATATAACTGTAGATTGTATTGATGATATAGATCTAGGTGATAAAGATATAGATTACATAAATGATCTAGATGATATAAATGATGGAGATAATATAGATAGATATTATATAAAGATGATCTAGATATAGGTGATAAGGATATAGATTATATAGATACTATAGATATAGATTATATAAACAATGAAGATAATTAGATAGAGATGATGATATAGATATAGATGATAATAATATAGATTACATAAATGATATGGATGATAAAGACAGGGTGGTATAGATGATATAGATATAGGTGATAAGAATACAGATTATATAAATGACAAGACAGAGATGATATAGATGATCAAGACAGAGATGATGTACATGATAGCATGGATGATACAGACTACACTGTAGCAGTCCCGCCTCATTGCCCTGTGTGTTCTGTAGGTTTCCCAGGAGACTTGGGCACATCAAGAGATGCAGCCCCTCTTGAGTCAGGAAGGGTGCTCAGGTGTGGAGTGTGCTAAGCCAGTGTCCTAGTCTGCCTTCTAGTGCTGTGAGAAACACTGCTCTCAAAAGCGATTCAGGGGCAGAAAGAGTTGATTTCATCTTACAGCTAACAGCCCATCACGAGGGAAGTCAGGGCAGGAAGGGAAGCAGAGGCCGTGAAGAGTGCTGCTTACTGGCTTGCTCTCCATAGTTCTTGTCCAACTTGCTTTCTTACATAATGTGGGGCTACTTTCCCGGGGTGGCACCACCCCCAGTGAGATGGCACTTCCACATAAACCATTAATCAAGAAAACGCCCTTCACACCCAATTCCCCGCTGAGGTTCCATCCTTGGGAGTGCCTGGCTGTACAAAGATGACGAGAACTAACCAGCCATCAGTAAGGAAGTAAGAGGTTCAGGCAGCGTGTGCAAAATCCTTGTGGTGGGTGAACACGCTTGTAAGCAAAGGTCCATGAGCCAATCTAATGAATCCCCCTTTAATATCTATACATTCTATCAGTTCCGTTCCTCCACGGAGAGCCCCAAGTACATATCCAGGAAGCAGCCGGTGACACCGGCAGCAGCTGACGTGCATGACAGCCTTGCACTGCAGTCAGCTCGCTTGGAGCGTTTTTACCACTTTAACACTAGTTTTTCTCACGTCACACCCATCGCGCGATACCAGCAGGCAAATGACAGTAACAGTAGTATGTACAGAAATCACACGTCTACACAGGCTGGTCTGAGGACAGAGCTCATCCACACCCCCTGGTGGACAGGAACAGCGCAGTGAGGGGAGCAGGCAGAGCTGCAGAGAAACGTAAGCCTGCAAGGTTGCTGAGAAGGTAGCTCTGAGGAACCCCTAGGTGGAGGCTGGGCAGGGGTGGCAAGGAACTCTGAGCAGCGGGGGTGTGGCCCCAGACTGACACGAGGTTTCTTTCTGTAGGCACTATGCTTCTCCTATAGCCATTCACCTGACCCAGGTTCGTAGACTACTGTAATTGGCTTGATGAGTTCCCTGTTGGGCAGTTAGATCATTCAGGATGTCTGTCATCAGCCCCACCACACAATGAAGTTGTAGAGAATCTGTTACACTTTGCCCTGGACACAATCTGTCATTCACTGTTGCAGGCCCAAGATGACCAATCTAAGCCCCTCTGTCCCAGAGCTGGTGACTGTGTTCACACCTTGCTCAGGCTGACGACCTTCTCCACACAGCCCCCACGGAATCACAGCTCAAAAATGGCAAGAGAGGTAACTGGGACCCAGGTTTCCAGGTCAAAAGGAGGTTCAATGGCAGTGAGGTGGGCTATCACCAGATGTCCTGAGCTAGCCCACTCAGGGAAGGAATAAGGCCAGAGTCCTCCAGGAGGAAATGGCAGCTAACTCGGTGCTCAACCAGACTGGGTGCCGCCATATCCGAGGCATTCGCCAACAAGGCGATAAGAGGAACTAAAAGGAAGTTTTGTGGGCAGAGGAGATGAGCAGACAGAGTATGGAGCGGACTCATCTCAGAGCTGCCAGGGGATCCAAACCATTCTGAGCGAGGAAGTGCCCGGGCCCTGGGCTTGCAGGATACATGGAAAAGCATGCTAGGGGGCTTCTGTGCATGGATTCCTCCAGCACACTCAGCTGTGCTATCTCCATCAGTGAGCAAGATTATCCATGGGAAATGAGCCCTCAGTGTTCTGCTCTAGAAGGTGAAGTAATCAGACTCCTCAATTGCACAGAAAGGGGCTGGGGTGGAGAGCTCTGGGTGCCGCTACGCTGCTGCACCCCACAGTCCCCACAGAATGAACCACGGTGCATGCCTCATCCCAGATAACCTGAAGCCTGCATCTGGGAAGAGCAGTCCCAGAACGGATACAGGTGGCAAGAACCAGGGCTCACTTTTAATCTACAAGGAAAGAATCAACAAATCATGCATACACGTGCATGTGTACACACACACACACATACAAGGATGTGGACACATACATACACACGGATACACAAACACATACACATACATGTACACACATGTATACACGGATGTGTACACATACACACAGACACACAAACACATACACACATATGCAAGTATGTGTACACATGCACACATACACACAGATGTACACATACATACACAAGGGTGTGTACACATACACACATATGTGCACACATATACACACGAATGTGTACATACACATGGACACACACTTCTTTCTTCTTCCATAAACATCAACCAAATCCCAAACCAAACTCAGATGTAGAAGACTTTTGCCATGATAATTTAAAGGCCACTTACTACCTTGTGCAACTCGAGCTGGTAAATTGAACGGACGGTGATATGAAAATATTTCATTAGTTGGTTTTTATGCCAAATTAGGCTGCTGCAATTATGCTGCTATCAGAATCTGCATTAGTCTGAAACTATTTTAACATCTTTTCTAATTTAGCATGATTAATCCTTTCACTTAAGGACACACTTATTCTCATGTTTGATTGTTTTCCTGTTTTGATTTCTCCCCTCTTAGGTATCTAACCCATAAAGGATTCTTATTCTGGGTGGCGGGATCCAATTTTTCCGGACATTTACTTACCTAGGAATATGATTGTATTCTTGTTTTTGCAACAATTATTTTCTCCACGGGGCAGACCAGGCCATTGGCATTAACTGTAATGTACCTCAACCTATTAAACAAATGCTGGAACCCTGAAGCCCGGAAGGCTATTTTAAAAAAGAGATTCTTGAATTGATTTGCAAGATACGTATTCTGCCTAGCTTTGAATTAAAAAAAAAATGACCAGACCGTGTTTTTAAAACTAGATTGTAGCTGATATACCAGTATGGATAGGACAAATTTCACAAGGTTCCATCCCACCCCTAGATGAAGAGCTATAGTCACTCACACACACACACACACACACACACACACACTCAGGGAAAGAGAAGAGAGAGAGAGAGAGAGAAAGAGAGAGAGAGAGAGAGAGAGAGAGAGAGAGAGACTGAGACAGAAAGATAGAAGAGAAAATATGAATTTGTTTTCTCCAGGGAGGTTATCCAATCTCAAGGACTGAGCCCCAAATACACACACACACACACACACACACACACACAAAACACTGTATGACCTCAGTAGGGTATGCATGCGTTTGTGCGTGCATGTGTGTATGTGTGTGTATATGTGTGTGTGTGTGTGTGTGTGTGTGTGTGTGTGTGTGTGTGTAACAATAACAAAGAAAAGAAGGTTGAGAATTTGAGGTGGGAGACCCAAGAGGAGTTGGAGGGATAGGATGGAAATGATTTCAATATAGTACTAATGTATAAAATTCTCAAAAAATATAAATAAAAAACCTGGACTGTATTTAATAGAAGGTATGTTGGGGACGGGACCAGAGGGACCCCATGCCCCAGTGAAGAATGGCAGCTGGCCAGAGAAAACAGACTATTGCCATGTTTGCCTGCACAGTTTTTCTCTGGAAAGTTCATCAATGGAAATGCTCTGCTCTCTCTGTGTTTGTGAAGAGTCTGGCTCTTTAACTCAAAACAAATGTGTGCTGTCACAGTTTGGATTCTTGTTAAGAAAATATTTGGGTTTTTGCTTTGTTTTGTTTGGGTTTTTTGCTTTTCAGCAGTTCTCTCCTAATCTGGCTCTAATAAGAATAACACTAAAACCATATCGATTCCCGTGCCAATCTCCTTCTCCAAGACACACCACGCGGCTGTCACGTCAATTGCGAAGACAGTCTCCATCCATCCAGACACTAATGTCATTAGTCCACCAAGAACCTTCCGAGATCATTTACATAGAAACTGCCTTCACATGCTAAATTCGAAATGCCAAACGCACAGAGTTCCCATGGACGGAGTGGGAAGTGAATTACAACCCTGCCACAAGCAGGCTGCGTTCACCTGAGCTATTTACCACGTAGGGAGGGGACGCAGTCAACTACGGAGCAATTACCTGAGCAGTCACTGCAAACCCATGCCACAAGGCATTTATCACGCAGCTTCCCCAGGAAGAGCTGGCTCCCACTGCCTGCCTTGACACCCACATGGGCACCCTGGCCACCATAGCATCCTGCTGCCACCACGCTCCTTTGGCAGCATGCATCTGGAGCAGACTTTTCCTGTTGAACTCAGAGCTACTGCCAGCCCCTGGGATTTCCAGGGCCTAGTGCATAAACAGGGAACTTGGGAAGTGTGTACACCCCCCCCCCAAGAGGGCCAAGAGGAAGCTGAGGAGGTGGGTTGTTCTAAGTTCTTTTCCAGGGGTACACCATCCAGATGCAGGGAGAGGGGGCTTCTGACTTACTGGGATGCCCTAAGGAGCTAGAGGACACCAGTGTGGGGCCAGGTGACCAGTATGCCTATGGTCTGGCTACACATTAGCTAGTTAAACCAAGAGACTAGGTGCTGGCCACTAACTAGTATTACTAATATTAGTATTACTGCTGTTGAAGCTGCTAGGATCATAGCCTGGGCCCTGGTAGCCATAACAACCTGAACTCAGCAACCCATCATTTTATTATTATTATTGTCTTTTGAGATGCACTTTTAGTGTGTGCCCATGAGTGTAAGCGTCTCCATAGGTCAGAAGGGTATGTCACTCCCTGGACTTGTAGTTACAGCTGACTGCTGTTGTCACAGAGAGCGTCTGAACCTGGATCCTGGCAGTCAGAACAATCTAGGCTTTGCCGTTCAGTCAATTAGACAGGAAATAGCGGGGAGAAGCAGAGGAGGAATGTGGCCAGAGCGGAAAGAGAAACAAAAAGGTCCAGTGAGCCCTGTAACTCTAGAGATCTTTTTTTTGGGGGGGGGGTCCTTGACATGAGGCTTAGGTTAAACAAAGGCAAGAGCTGTGCATAGCTAAACAGTCATAGGCGAGAGGTGTTCTCAGCCATCATGGTTGCCTTGGCTCCCGTCTCTCACCCCAGGAGGTCTGATGGGCTGTGAGGACTGTGTGGAATCTCCCTCCAGTTCCCCTCTGACTGCCATCAGCTCCCAGCGTGGGGTGCCTGGAGAGAGTCCAGCCTTTGGGTCCAGCGGGAGGGGTGTGACCATCTGGGCCTCACTCTTTGCATTGCCACAGATTTTCATATTATCCCCCTGGCTGCCGTACTATAGATAAGGCACACGGCCTTGCACACGTGAGGCGAGCAGTTCCCACCAAGCTGAATCCCCAGATTCAGCCACACATCTCTGACATTTGTGGGAATAAAAGCGTCCAAAGGGGGCTGAGTGGTCTCTGAGGGTAGTGCTCTGAGCTTCCTGTAACCACCGACAGGCCCTTCCTGGGGCAACTCCCTTCCTACCCCCTGGTCTTGTTCAACTGGGGTCCCTTCCAGGACAGGAACTGGTCCCTCCAGCCTGGGGAGTTAGCGCCTTTGGTGCTGCGTCTCTGACTGTGGGGGCAGGTACAGGAAGACGGACTCGCAGAACCTAGCCTTGCTTTGACTGAGGCCTTTTAGCATTCATGCCCATGATGTCCTACAACCTTTCTTCAGTGGGTTCCTGAAGCAGCAGAACAGATGCTGGGGAAGAGAGCTGGGCCCCAGGCGCTGTCGAGGGTGGCGGGCGGGAGGCCGGCAGGTCACCGCTGCGGAAACCTAGGCATTTTGTTTCCGGTGTTCTGACAATGCTCAGAGCGGTCGGGAGCAGCTTTGCCTCGCACCTCACGGATCTGCTTGGCATTCTGCTGAGCTGCAGCTCTGCAGGATGACGCCTGTGACACAGACAGCTTTCAGGGCCACGGGTCCCCTGGCTTCGCTGCTCCAAGGCCTAAGCCATCTGCACCTTCTCGCCTTCCAAGCCTGAGGCCTGGAATGTCAAAACTCATCAGGGAAAGGAAGCTGACTAAGAGCTAAAGAAGCAGCGCAGAAAGTGGAGAGGGGGAGAAAAGGACAGCCAGCGTCCTGCAGTCCTGTGCCATCAAAGGAGAAGCCCTCGGATCTGGGTCCGCAGCCCACAGGCCTCGCCCTTCCGGGCAGCAATGTTCAAGACCATAACCAGACAAGAACACCACCACTTACTGCACCCCAGAGGCTCTCTTTTCAGCCTAAGTCCAAAACTTCCTCTGCAGCTTCAGGGGCCTGCAAAGCTCAATTCTCACCCTTCTCTCCTCACTGCCCCCTTCAGGCGGTGTGCTGCAGGTACACCAATGGGCTCTCAAGCCTTTGTTCTAGTACATGTCCCTTTAGGGTGCTCCAGGGCCTTCGCATTGCTGCCCCGTGGTCCTCTGCTGTGCCCCCTCTTCACCAACAGTATCAGTGAACGCCCCTTCTCCCACAGTTTCCTCCTCAGTCCCCAGATCAGATGACCGCCTGCTGTAAGATCTCACGCTTCTGGAACTTTCCTTTGTAGTGTCTAATATTCTCAGTCAATTAGGGGCTTAAATTGTACTTCTATCGGTGGTCTGGGGGCTCCTTATATTTTCTCCTGGCTCTTCGAAGAGACTCAATAAATATTTCAAGAATAATAAATCCCCAAAGCCAGGTGACTAGGAAGAGAAGAGTTGACAATGTAAGGTAGGAAATCCATGACACATGGAAGGAATCTGAGCTGAAAGTTAGGGAGCCTTGTGTTTGAGTGGGGGGATCTCTGATGAGCTGAATGACCTTAATTAAAAATTTGTTCAAGCCTGTCTGTCAGTGGCGAAGCACTGTACAGTTACTGGAAAATTTAAGTTACCATATGAGAAAAGTGCTTAGCATAGCAAGCGTACCTTCTGCTGTGGTTTCTGACCCTGTGTTGTGGTAAGGGCCGAGAGGCAGGTTGGGGGATAGGAGCCCGTCACTGCAGTACTCCTGGCCCCAGCTGAAGGTGCCCTGTACAATCCTCTGTGAGACGTGTAAGAGAGCTGAACATATACTCATGTTGTACAAACTGCAACTGGTGTTTTGGGTGGTTGTAAGTCACCCAAAATGGTTGCTGGGTTCACGGAAAGACATGCTCTTACCACTGAGCCATCTCTCCAGTCCAGACACAGGTAATTCTCACCAAGCAAAATCCCTTCCCGTTCCTAAATGTGCCATCCTGTGCCAAGTCTTGTGTAGCAGCCACACTGGTGTCACTGATGGTGTCATCAGCAAATACCGTTTTTGCAGGATGAGCTCCCCACACACCTAGCACCACCCTGGTGTGTCCAGGAATATACCCCAGATAGCAAGTAGGCAAGGATGGAAGGCTTGCACACAGTGAGTCTTCATAACACACCCAGAAGGGTTCCTGACTGGGTGTAAACGTGTCCCTCACAGGGTGAAGTCTAAAATCCTCAACTTCAGCAACTAGGTCAAGTGCACAGTATCACAGAGCCATTTACAAAGAGGATACTGGCTTAAAATAGTGTCCAGTGGCAACGTGAGAGTGCCTATAAAACACCCATACTCGTGTGTGTGTGTGTGTGTGTGTGTGTGTGTGTGTGTGCGTGCACGCACGTGTGCATGTTTAAGAAATGTTCAGGGGTCTGTGAGTTGAATCAGTAGTTAGAGGGGGAAAGAGATAGATAGATAGATAGACACATAGATAGATAGATAGATAGATAGATAGATAGATAGATAGATAGATAGATAGAGATTGGTTTGTTGCCAAATTTGATAACATGAATTTGATTCCTGGGACCCCCATGATAGAAGAAGAGAACCAAATCCCACAAGTTGTCCTCTGAGTTTCACAACCATGATGGTGCATGCGTGACCCTCCCCACATAAATGCAATAAACTTAATTTCTTTTATGTGCTTCTTTGGAAGACCTCCCCCAGGGACCTTTCTCATCTTTTCCCAGTTCTTGTGCCTTCAGTTTCAGTACTAAAATCAGCAGTGTAATTCTTATACATCTATTTTATAAAGATAAATCCATTTAGCCATTTAAAGCATGTTTTATATAAAGTTTAGTATCAGCATGCTGATGTCTACGAGACAAGTAGATAAACTTTCTGTGCAATTGCAGAGCAACTTGGGAAAAAGTTGTTGCCTAAACAGCACTGAGTCTTCAAATCCATAAGCATGATGTACACAGTCCATGAATATGGTATACCCAGTCCATGAACATGGTGTACCCAGTGCATGAACATGGTGTACCCAGACCATGAACATGGTGTACCCAGTCCATGAATATGGTGTACCCAGTGCATGAACATGGTGTACCCAGACCATGAACATGGTGTACCCAGACCATGAACATGGTGTACCCAGACCATGAACATGGTGTACCCAGTCCATGAACATGGTATATCCAGTCCATGAATATGGTGTACCCAGTCCATGAACATGGTGTATCCAGTCCATGAACATGGTGTACCCAGTCCATGAACATGATACATCCAGTCTATGAATGTGGTATATATACCCCACCAACATGGTATGTCAACTCCATGACCATGTTGTATCTAGTCTATGAACATACGTACATCTGAATGTCTTTCATTTCACTCAACAGTGAGTACAGCTTCAGATGTGGAGGACTCACATACTTAGTTAGCTCCATACTAAAGTATTTCAGTGTGTTACATCATCACAAATTGCATTTTACTTGATCTCTGTTTCCTGACGGATCCTCACCATTCTCTGGAAGCATGCTTGCCTTTTTGTCAATTCACCTGGTCTTCTGTGCTCTTTCTGGATTCATCTACCAGCTCAAATAACCTTCTCATAGATTCTTAGCTATTTCCAATGAACCACACTGAAATAAAGAATTTCACTTCCTTCTTTCCTACCCATAATGACTTTCTCCCTCTTTGTTGACCTTCCTAAGCCCTCCCTCCAGTCCACCATTGGACTGTGTAGACATTCCTAATGAGAGCTTCAGGGTTCAGCCCCAAGGTCCTCTTCGGGGTTCAGATTGGGTGCTACAGGAAGCAAAAGTAACTTTTTCCTCAGGGTACCTGAAGTCAAAGGAATTTTCTCACGCTATGCTATTCTTTATTCTTTTGCTTCTTTTCTAATTATCCTGTCCTGATTTTAAAATGCTCCTAGATTTTTTTCTCTAGCCTAAAAGCTCTTTTTCTTATGGGAGCCTTGAAGTAATAAGAAATTACAAGAGTTACCTCTCATTGGTCAAAAGCACCTTTCTAAAGTAAGTGGTAAAGAGCTGAGCCATTTACCATGGAAACACAAAGGTTTCAAGTTGTCAGGAGTAAGACTGTGACCAGACAGTGGTGGGGCACAGTGCTCGGTGACAAACTTTGAGACATAGGTCTATTGTCAGCAGACTCGGCAAGTGAAGAACGGGCACGCTTTCCTCAGGGGGCTTTGTATCAACCTTGGTTGGACATCTGTGACTCTGACCTTGTGCATAGCTGTAAGGTTTTAAACTTATGATCTATTTACAAGAAGCCTTTAGTCTAGTTTGAACTTGCTCTGAGGTGAAAGTGAGCTAATTGTGTGCAGTTAGTCTGAGCAAAAGGAACAAAGCAGGCTTTTAAATGACTGCAGTCCCCATGAGCAAATAGATCTAGTTATGAAGCATGTCCTAGTATATTTCCTATATATCAGAATTATACAGTGAAATTAAAAGTCATCTTCCTGACTACCCACAGATATATGTGCCCATAAGATTGAGGTGTAATGAGATTACATATCCACATCACATTAGATTACACACTACAATGCAGGTACTGGGGAGACACCAAGATGCTTTGGCAAATGTGAACAACAGTTTCCAGAGTTGACGGTCATGCAGGCCTTGCCTGGACGGGATCCACCTCCATCAGAGAACCACGCCTTTGGAGGGTTGACATCTGAACACTAGCTGTTACCTGCTATAATTCTCATAGCCACCTACACAGTCCTAATCTTAGAGAAAAGTCTAAGAATAGAATACTGGTTATGATCATAGAGCAGACTTTTTGAGATGTCCTTAATTGTTTTAAAAAATATATATGTGTGCATGTCTGGTCACACACATTACACTCACATGTACACATACATATTTGCACATACACAGATGCATACACACATATGTGGAGATCAGAGGACAATCCCATATATCTGCCTTCACCATCTGCCTTGCTCAAGACAAGATCTCTTGTTCTTGGCTGCTGTGTGGCCCATGAGCTTCTGAGAATTCTCTGTCTTTACCTCTGATGTTAGCCACATTGCTGAGAGAGAACTCCATGACCAAAAGTATCTTATAGAATAAAGTGTATTTGGGCCTATGGTTCTGAGGGATAAGGGTCTAGCATGGCTGGGAGGCATGGCAGCAAAAGGAGGTTGAGAGCTCACATCATCAACAGCAATCATGAAGCAGAGAGAGCAAACTGGAAGTGGGACAAGGCTGTGCACTCTCAAATCCTGTCCCCAGTGAAGCATTTCCTCCAGCAAGACTGCACCTCCTCCCCAAACAGCATCAACAACAGGCACCAAGCCTTCTAATGGGTGTGCCTACTGGAGACCTGTCGAGAACACCATTTCACTCCAGGAGTTCAGGTACAATTTCTGGCTTTCTGTGGGTTCTGGGGATCCTAACTCAGGTCCTCAGGCGTGCTCAGCAAGTATGTTATCCACTGAGCTCTTTCCAACCTGAGATGCCCTTCATCTGATTTTAGAAAACCCTTCGAGGCATACTTTGCTGGGAGATTTTTTTTTTTAAAAAAATCATGAACGAATACACAATTAAGCCATTTTCTGTAGCTGTTGATAAGATTATATGGTCGATATCCTTTGTTCTCTGAACACAGGCAATTACATTGATTTTTTTTCAAATGTTAAATCAATCTTGCCCATCCCCAGTTAACCCATTAATCATGGTGAATTATCCCTTTCACACGTAGCCGCATCCCCTTTTGCTAATACCCTGTGAGGGGTTTTTCCAATTATGTCCCTGGTGGTTCATGGTCAGTAGCTTTCTTGTAACGCCTTGGTCTTAAGATCAAACACACTGGCCTGTCCTCTCTCTTCTGAATGGTGCTCAGTAAGGCAAGTCTGTCCTCCTCTAGAATATCTGACAGTACTAAGCATGAGAGCGTTGTCTTCATAGGAAGGTTTATAATTATAAAATCAATTTCTTTAACAAACAAGGAGTCGGTTAGATTTCCTGTTTCTTTTTGTACTGACTTTGATTATTATTATTATTGTTACTTTTTGCTCTTCAATATATTTGCCCATTCTATCTGTGTTACCCAATCAATCACCATAAGGTTTTATACTATTCTCTTATTATAGTTTTTTGTTTGTTTGTTTGTTTTGTTTGTTTGTTTTTTCGAGACAGGGTTTCTCTGTAGCTTTGGAGCCTGTCCTGGAACTAGCTCTTGTAGACCAGGCTGGTCTCAAACTCACAGAGATCCGCCTGCCTCTGCCTCCCTAGTGCTGGGATTATAGGCGTGTGCCACCACCACCCGGCCTCTTATTATAGTTTTACTGGATAAAGTCTTCCTATTGGGGTCATTTTTCATTCATGGTACTAATAATTTGTTATTTTCTGTCTTTGTTTTTGGATCACATTAGTTCTAGATTTATCAATTTACTGATCTTTGAAGAGTTTCTTTTCTAGTTGTGAGAATTTCATCCTTGTATACCAGGAAGATGATGGCATCAACTCCCATTTTCCACTCCAGTTCCTCCCCACCCCCCACTACATACCCTCCCATCCAACCTCTCGCCTTTATTTTTCGGGGGGGATTTGTTTGTTTTATTCATGGTTCCCATTGCTGTTCACTTGTTATTTTGTGGATATGCTGGTTGGTGTTTTGTTGACTCAACAGAAGCCAGGATCATTGAGAAGGAGGAGCCTCAACTGAGAAAACGCCTCTGTCGAATTGGCCCAAAGGCAGGTCTGTGGGCTCTTTTCTTGAATAATGATTGGTGTGCGAGGGCACTGCCCACTGGACCTGCCGAGCGGTGCCACCCCCAGGGAGGTGGTCCTGGGTGCTGTAGAAGGCAGGCTGAGCAAGCCATGGGGGGCAAGCCAGTAACTAACACTCTTCCGTGGCCCCTGCACCAGCTCCCGTCTCCAGCTTCCTGGCCTGCTTGAGTTTCTACCCCGACTTCCCTCGACAACAACTGTAATTGAGACGTGTAAGGCAAATAAACCCTTTCCTTCTCAAGTTGTTCCTGGCCAGTGTTTTATCACAGTGATAGAAATCTAAATAAGACAATTGATTTACTTTATCTTATTTTTCTACTTTGATATTAATCAGCTTTTCCTTTTCTACACGCTACACAGAAAAGCTCACATAATCTTTTAAACACTTGTTAATACAAATTAAATGGATTGATTTTTATGCACACCCACAGTATAAGCACGGCAAACCATAACCCCCTTCTAAGGCCCACTCTCCCCGTAGCCACCGCTTTTAACCACAGCCAACTTTTCTATGTTGGCTCTGAGTTTTCATTCATTTAAAAACGTTATCTAGCAAGCTTCCTCTGTGTTATTTTTTCCTCTTCTATCGTTGTTTAGTCTCCAAGTCTCTGGGAATATTTTAGATACTTGTTTTGCTGTCAACTCACAATTAATTCTGTTAGTCGGAAAAACAGAGTCCTTTTCCATGTACTGAGCCGTTTATGGCTCAGTGGTCCACAGTAGTCAACAGTCGGGGTATAGTTTGGATTGTCACCATGGTGACCTCATTTCTTGGTTGGCAAAAAGCTGTCTTAACAGCCCTTTTATAATCACACTGTCCCTAAGAGTTCATCGTGATGTCCTCTCATCCACTCCCGATCTTAGTTCCGTGGATCATAGAGCAACTTTAATTTTAATGTTTTGAGAAACTGACATTGTCTTCCGTAGCAGAACCGTTATTTTACATAGTCCATATTCTCATCTTCTCTGCCCACCTCAGTCTGTCAGCTTTGGTGGTCCTTTGTCCTTGTCCTCCATTCCGCAGACACACCTGAAACAAGGTCTCACCATGTAGCTCTGGCTGACCTAGAACTCACTCTGTAGACCAGGCTGTGGAACTCACACAGATCCACCTGCCTCTGGGAATGAAAGGAGTGTGCCACCACACCCAGTCTTGGTTTGCTGCTCTGGGCTTTCGTTACTGATTCCTTTCTCTTCCATCTGATTAACCTGCTCTGTATCGGTCTGTCCTGGCTGCTATAACACAAGGACTGTGTGACTCAGACAGCACAAATTAACTCTCTCACAGCTCTGAAGACTGGAACTCTGTGTTTCTGCTGTGGATTCCCTTCCTGGCTGGCTGAAGGCCACCTTCTCATCATACCTTCCCTTAGCCTCTCCTTACAGAGAGGGCATGAGCTTTGTGAAACACCTTTCCCCCTTAGAAAGCGATTTCATCTTTGAAAATAAATTGTGAGCATGTATGTGGTGTGTGCACATGCATGTGGAGGCCCACAGATGCCAGATGTGTGTGTGTGTGTGTGTGTGTGTGTGTGTGTGTGTGTGAGAGAGAGAGAGAGAGAGAGAGAGAGAGAGAGAGAGAGAGAGAGTACATGCATGTAGGGGCCCACAGAGGCTGGAGTCATCAGGTTCCCTGGGGCAGGAGGAACAGGTGGCAGTGAGCCTCCTGATGTGGGTGCTGAGAAGCAAACTTAGCTCCTCTGGAAAACAATACACCATTCTTAACTCCTGAGCCTCCTGGGATGTGTTTTATTGAAAAGCCCCACCCACCCACATTTGATGGCCTCCTGAGAGACTCCTCTGGCGAGACAGACACTCTGGTGCTAACACAGAGCTCTGCAGGAGGTGGAGGAAGAGGAAGCTCGATCCAGCATGCCCTCTTTTGGCTCTTTTTGAATCTTATTTGTCTTTTATTTAGTCTTCTAATTTCCTTGGAGGAGGTCTGGGTAACTGTGTGAGATCAATTTCTGCTTTTCTCTTTTGATGTAGGCATGAGAAGTGCTAACTTTCTCATGGTTTTAGTTAATTATGTTCTTAAGGAAGGCATTAAAAACTGAAGAGGAGGAGGAGATCTCCCATCTCCCCGCACATTTACCGTTTCGGATGGGAGGCGTCCTTTTGAGTGAACAGAGACTTTTCATGTCATGACATTGTCTTTCGATTTGAGAAGTTTCTTTTGATGTCTTCAACCTGTGGGTCGCCACACCTTTGGAAGTTTCATATCAGATACCTTGCTTATCAGATATTTACATGACGATTCATAACAGTAGCAAAATCAGAGCTATGAAGTAGTAGCAACAAAAATAATTTTATGACCAGGGATAACCACAACATGAGGAACTGTACTAAATAAAGGGTCACAGCAGTAGGAAGGTTGAGAACCCCTATTTTAGGACCTCAACCTGATAGCAGCAAGTTCTCTCCCTTCATCTTAGAGGGGTTTTTTTTATTTGTATGTTTTGGTTTTTGTGAATATTGTTTGCTTTTGTGTATGTTTCTAGAAATGTCTCTTTTTTCACTCTTGAAAAATTTGCCCACTGAAGACAGAGCTGCAGGCTGGGTGGGGAGGGGTGTCCACTGTAGGCTGGGGGTGTGTCTGCTGCAGGCTGGTGGGGAGGAGCATTCACTACAGGCTGGGAAGGGGGAAGAGGTACCCTCTTTGCTGAGCAGTTTTCTCTTTTGTGATGCTTAGGATGAAAAGCCAGCCCTATCTCTTATTTTTATAACGTGCCTTCCCTCCCCCTAGTTAAAAGCTCCCTCTTCCTTGCTGGTGTGTTCAGGAATTGATGCTTGGGTTAACTTCTCCACATTTATTCTATGATCTGGTTCATTGAGCATCTAGGCTCTTTTTAATTTTATAATTCCATCAAATTTGGAAAAATCTTGACCAGTATTTCTTCAAAACATTTTTGTCCTGTTTCTGTTGTTGTTGATGTTGGTTTGCTTCTGAGAAAGGATCTCACTATGTAGCCCAGGTGGGACTGGAATCTATTCTCCTGCCTCAGCCTCCCGAGTACTGGGATGCCGGAGTGTACCTCCACACCCCTTCTTCTTCAACATGCCCTTCTCCCATGACCTGCAACCCCAGCGATAGAAAGCAGGTCATGTGCTATTGCTTCATTGTTGATTACTATTCTTCTACTTCCTTCCATCCTTTCTTCTCTGGATGGTTCTGGTACAGTGACTTTTATTGCTTGATGTCTGTGTTTTCCGATTCATTTTATTTCATGTCTAACCTGCAACTAGACCAGACCCTAGGGTGATAGCCAGACCCTAGGGTGAACCCCATAAAACCTAACACCTGGTACCCATTTCTCTGTCATCCTAGCCTGTTGGTGGTGGACATATTGGTGACTTGCTTCTAACTAATCAGGAACATCCAATGTATTATAACAGAATCGCCATCTATGATTAAATATAGAAACCATGACTTCTATCTTACTAGAAAACACCATTTGACATCTGCAAGAAGTCCCTATGGTGAGATAGTGAAGGTGGCCTTTGACTTGCGGCCAGCTAAGGTCTGAAGTCGTTGGTCTAACATCTGGTAAAAACTTAAATATTCACATCAGCACACCCTCCTCACTTGAGTCTCCAGTGAGCCCTCAGCCCCTGGCTGCTCCCTTGATTTCAGCCCCATGAACGTCCTGTCGGAGGGTTCTACTAAGTTCCTGCGGGTCTCTGACCCTCAAAACCTATGCCATGGTGGGTATGCGTGCTTAGGGCTGCTGAGTTTGTTATAGCCCGTGATGGATCAACAGATCACACATCTGGCAAGGTTTGGCTTTGAATATTACGTCTTCTAACCAGTCTTGCTTCCCTGTGTTCATCTGCCCCTGCGAATAGTCAAAGATCCGTGAGTAGCACACGCAGGACACTGTTGGCACTGGCTGTCGCCAAGCCCTTGCTGTGGGCTCCATTCCTGTGTTATTTGTTTTCTGTGGACTGATTTCTTTCTCCCAGATGTAGCTCACATTCTGATGATTCTTTCATGTCTAATAACTTTTATTGAGCTCAGGGCATGGTGAATAATGCATCGTTGATGGTGGATGTCGCGATGTGATTTTAAAACGGGCTGGATTTTGCTGTGTCAGGCTTTGCATGACGTACATCTCATTGAAAGTCGGCTGCTCTGCTTTTTGAAAGTGAATTGACATCAGGAAGAGATTAGCCCTGTTAAAGACACATGATCATTCTGGGGTCTCTATCAGATACCTGGGTACTAATACAAGTTAGTCTGAGCTTGACCATTTCTCAGGTCCTGAGAATATTTGGCTTAGAGCTCCATATTAGTGACTTTTCTTGTTCCTGTGTGAAATACCTGCAAGAGGCAACTTAAGGAAGGAAGGGTTTATGGGCTCAAAGTTGGAGCGCGTAGGACATCATAGCATGGGAGGCAGGAGGGTCATGAGGTCGCTTGCTCATGAGCAAGAGACAGCAAAGGAACAAGACTGAGGACCAGGTTACAAACCTCAAGACCCACCCTGTAGTGAGCCTCTTCCTTTAACTATGCCCAATCTCCTAATGGTTCTACAGTCTCCCAAAACAGTGCCATCAGCTGGGGACCAGAATGCTCAAACACATGAGCCTGAGGAGGAGACTTTTCAACTCAGACTGTCACAGGTTTGCTTTCGGGCAACCTGGGGATGGCCCACTTCATGCTGCATGCCCAGAAGAGGGCACCAGATCTCATTATAGAGGGTTGTGAGCCACCGTGTGGTTGCTGGGAATTAAACTCAGAACCTCTGGAAGAGTGGTCAGTGCTCTTAACCTCCGAGCCATCTCTTTGGCCCAGCTCCTGTCTTCTGAAGACGGAGAATGCACCATGTGAAAGTCACTGACGCCACAGCAACTCCCTCCCACATCTGTCCCAGTAGACACAGGACAGGGCACAAACGGAGCGCTCCCTGAATTGTGATGTGTTTAAAGTACCCTTCGAGAACGCCAGGAGCCGCCTTCCTTCCCTTTCCTCAACTCCTCCACTCCACAGGAGGGAGACTGACACCCAGAGGGCTTAGGGAGCAGAGCCCAGGGTGGGGTTGCCCATCAGGAATGTTCAAAGCTGCCCCTAGACTTCTGCTACAGTCTCCTAAGTGGTTTCTAGGACCCCTGGAACAGAATCCAAACTCTGACCTGTAAATGGCTCGTGTCTCTTCCAGCCACCTTTTCTTTGCCCACCTCTCCCCTAGCTCTTGTCCCTTCACTGCAGCAGGACATCTGAGGTGCCACTGACTTTCATAGAGTCCTGCCGCAGGCAGTTCCTCTTTCTACTCACCAACGGGATGCTCCTGCTTCAAATAGGTCCGTAGGGCCCCAGTATATCATCAGTAATCAGTGTTGGTATCTGAGTATGGGCCCTGAGTGCCACCCTTTAGCCTGCTTGTCCCAGGGTCCTGTCCTTGTTCCTGCCTCCACCCCTAAAATCCACTATGTAGGGTAGGCAATATGGTAGCCATGGACAGCATTCCCTCCCTTAATGTCCAGCAAAGCAGCAGACACACAATGGGCTTGAAGTCATGTTTCTTGGATGGATGGATGGATGGATGGATGGATGGATGGATGGAAGAATTTAATAACCGGCCATCGACTGAGCAGTGGCACACAGCTCAGCCTCTATCCTCCCAAGCACTAGGTCAGAAAAGTTTCAGGTCCTAGGCTAGACCTATGCACTCTGTAGGGTCTCCCAGACAGCCCTGATAGCCCTGCGTTACATCTGGACTATGCTCATGCCTGCAGACCAGACAACCCCAGCACGAAGAGTGTTCCAGGTTTGCTCTCATCAGCGTCTTTGTGTCCCACCCACTCACCCCCTGCAGCTTGGCAGGGAAGCCTCCAGCAGGCCTGGTCCTCTCCATCCTACTGCATCTGCGTAAGTGACAAAGAAGAATTTCAGATTTTCCTGTTTTCCTCCCACACAACCTGGGATTTGGGCTCCTCCATCCACCAGCAAAGGCTTTAATATTTAAGCTGCAAGCGGCAGCCAAGCACTGTCAAGGGAAGAAAGCTCAATTTTCTTCTACTGCGTTGTTCTCCTGCACGCCCTTCCAATCTCCACCAAGCCCTCAGACAAGGCCTTCCCTCTCTCTATGCAGCATCCTAAGTTCCTGATTATGAGGCAGAGCCTGATACAGGGCTGGGAGGAGAGTCGGAGTCAGAATCTAAATCACGGGCTGCCGAAGAGCCGGATGGCCCTCCAGCCTCCCTGTTGGCCATCCGATGCATCTCAGTAGAGGATACAAGCTGTGTTTATGATGTTCTGGCGACAACAGTGAAGTGGAAAAGAAGGCAAGACTCACTGGGAGAGGGGGAGCCATTCTTCTCTGGGGGTGGCCACTGGTAGGTTGGCCCTTCCCCCATGCAGGGGCCCCTGAACTCAGGATATGGACATGTGTTGGGATGAACTCAGGAGGAGTTGGAGGGATGGGGGATGGCTATGATCAAGATCCACCTTATGCTATGCATGTATGAAATTTTCTAAGAATAAATAAAGAATAATAAGGTCTTATTTAACCTACTGATGTTGTGAGTGTGTGTGTGTTTGAGTGTATGTGTGTGTGTAGGTGTATGTGCACGTGTGTGCATATACATGAAGAGGCCAGAAACCAACACCAGGAGTCATTCCCCAGTGACATCTATGCCTAGTTCTTGAGACAGGGTCTCTCCCTTGGCTTGGTACTCACTCACAAATTGGGCCTGGATGTCTGGCCAGTAAGCCCCAGGGTTCTGCCCATCTGCATTCTCCCCTGCATACGAATGACCAGTAGGAGTTATCACAGGTTTTCCTTGTAGCTTCTGGGGCTCATACTCAGGTTTTCATGGTTCACTGGCAAGTACTCCACTCAGCTGCATCCCGGGTATGGGACACTGGACATGACTTTATCATACTAAGAATGGGTCCTACCTTACTTACATCATGTCACAGAATAGGGTCAAGTCATGGTTCAAAAATTCTGTAGCCACGTGTGAATGTAGTTTCTGGTCTGTGGCCATCCATGGGTGACAGAAGAATCGCCTTATTGCCTAGCCCCAGCCTGCCAGAATTACCAAAGAAAAACTGGCAAGGAGACCCAGGATGCCCGGACCCCCACAGCCTCTTCCCCAGTCTACTGGTGTGGCAGCCCAGAGAATGGCTCCTGGTGTTCAGAGCCTCCTTCTGATGCTTGGATAAATTGACTTGAATTTATTTGGCTTTTGTTTTTTTGTTTTTTCTTTTTTATTAACCAAAGGTGAGTACAAGTCATTCATCATCAAGAAAGGGCAGCCCCCCAAAGGGGTCGACAGACAGACACTCTTTGTGCAAATAAGTAAAATGATGGCTGCCTGGGCCAGAAAAACTGGATGAACTGAAGTCTGGGATACCCTCCCCCTTTTCCATCCATAAGCCAAAATATTGCTAAGGCTTTTTATAAACAAAGATAATGAGTTGTATAATTTATGTAAATTAACTAACGCTGCTGCATTTTCTAGAAGTAACATAAACTGCATTATTTATTTGATGTGCTTTTAGGAGTAAAAAATATAATTATAATCGGATATTGTACCTAACAAGTTTTTCCCATTGTTTCCTGATTAGCATTGGTGGTTTGGAATATCAGATGTGGGATCGTGGAGCGTGCCACACTCAGGAGGGCTTTGCTTTTGCACAAGAAAGCGGCAAGCGTCTGACCTTCGGCTCTTCAACATACCTTTCTGGGCAGAATGAGGCTTCACAGGAAGGTTGTTCTGGGCATAGCCCCATGCCAGGTGCTGGTTATTTCCAGCCAATGCTGGCAGGGGTGCTGGTTGATCAGCTACTCTGGGACATGACTAGCTCCATTTCCCCTCCCCAGTGGGATCCCAGGCACCAGCAGCAATGTCGGCCTCACCCAAAGACTTCCTCAAAATGCAGGATCTAGCCCCGCCACACCACAGCCAAATTCAGAGTACCCAGGGGACTCGTCTGCTGGTGGGACTGTGAGTAACAGCTGAGGGAAGGCCTTGGTTCCCAGATGCTCCCAGCGGCGTCCCCCAGCTCTCCTGCCCCTCCTGACAGCAGCAACCTCCATCCCCTCACATCTAACAGACAATGCAGAGCCGCTCACTGCAGTTCAATACTGTGGTGTGTGATATCACCACATTAGGGGCATTAAAAATGCAAGGACAGATAATGAAGCCCAAGAAATGAAGGGCTGACCCCGAAACCCTTGCCGCCCTGGAAATACTTCTGTCACCTAAATGGGAGGTGATATCTGCTGGCCCCTGTCACATGCCTGCTCCTCCTTGCTCACAGGCAAAGTGCAAGGTCCTGGAAACCGCCGGACGCAGATAGCCGGTGCGTCCACTTTGTTTGCACAGCAAAATGCAGAAGATGGGCCTTTATTGGAAAGCGATGGATCTTTGAGAGGACCGCCTCATCTGGGAGCCGAGGTCAGGACCTCTGTTTATCCGTCTCTGAGCTGCAAGGCTCGTCTCCTGCAAACTGGGGGTGAACGAAACCAAACGTCTCAGATGGAAAAAGCAAACGCGCGCGAGGCGGGGGCAGGGGGGGTAATTTACAGAATTTATTTCATCTCCTTTCCCTTAATCATGTAAAAAAAAAAAAACCCAAACATTCTACATTCTGGTCTGTGTCCAACACAATGTGCAAACTAATTGAGTGTAAAACCCATTGCTCTGCGTTATATCCGCGAAAGCGCATGCGGCAATCGCTCCTTCCCCCCCCCCCACCCCCAGCTCTGCTTCGTTCCTGTTTTTGTTATAACTCAGTCCGCTCACAATATGTCATTGCAAACGCTATTTGCAAAAGAAAGTATAAAAAACAGATTCTTTATTCCTTGGCGCATTTGTTTTCATGTCCCCTTCTCAGCCTCTCCGCATTTAGACCGTGCTTCCATCTGGAGGGCTTAAAAAAAGTTCTAGGCAGAACCGCCATACATAACGAAGCGCACGCTCATCTGGTATTTAGCCTGAGAATTTTATTGCCAGGTGTTATGAAAGGGGTGGGGGGGGGGGATACGGACACAATACCGTTTCATCTCGTTTCCAAACATTGCATCTTGTGTCTGAACACGCTCATCAATCTGGGGAATGGGCTGCTTCAGTGCAGCTACTTAGCGTCTTTCCAAGAAAAGGCAAATGCCCGTCAGGAAGGAGGCTACAGTGGGAAAGGTCGGGGACCCCGAACCTTGACTCTGTTCCTGCCTAGGGGAGAACCAGAAATCTGGGGTGCCAGCCCTCCAAATTTAGCCATCTAGGAACCGGAAGCCTATTTCCACCAGGTTTGCTCACCTAAGATTCAGCTCCTCACAACAATTAAAGAGTTGAAGTCAGCAGCAGTGTCTGGGGACAGAAGTCAGTTGGTTCAAAGAATTGCCACACTAGCACCAGAGCCAGAGCTCAATCCCCAGAGTTCAGGTAAAAGTGCTGTGTGTTGTGACATGCGTCTAAAGTCCCCCTGCTGGGAACATGGAGGCAGGAGGATCCTTAGGGCTAGCTGTCCAGCCAGTCCAGGGTCAGAGAGAGATTCTGTCTCAAAAACTTAAGGTGGAAAGAAACTGAGGAAGACACTATGACTTAAGGTGGAAAGAGACTGAAGAAGACACTATGTTAACCTATGGCCTCAAAATGCATGCATATACACATGTACCAGTATCTGTATGTATGCAAGCACACACACACACACACACACACACACACACACACCATACACATCAGCAGAACTATCCATTTCTTTCCTTTTCAGCAGAAGGATCAATTTTTTTCTATAAAAAAATTATTTTTATTTTATGTCTATGGGTGTTTTACCTACATGTTATATATGCACAGTGTGCATGCCGAGTGCCTGCAGAGGTCAAAAGAGGGTTTCAGATCTTCAGGAACTAGTGTTACAGAGGGTTGTGAGCCATGTGGGTGTTAAGAATCGAACCTGGATCCTCTGGAAAAGCAGCCATTGCACTTAACCACTGAGCCATTTCTTTAGCTCCATAAAGAACGTTTCTCTGTGGACCTGTTAGCTGTGTAGCACATGTGAGAAGCCAACTGCAGAGTGGTTCAGGTTGTGTTCTTTGGGGAACCCACACCTCATGGGCCATTAAATTAACACTTAGGTCTAACTGCATACATAAAAGCGCATGGCAGAAGCAGGGAGGGTGGGGTTAACTTAATATCAGCACCTCACGCCATGTGCAAGCAGCAGACATTCGTTTGAGTGGGAGGCATGTGGGGGCTAAGTCTCGTCCTTCCCACATGAGCTCCCTGCAGCCCCGTATGGAAGAGGTCACCGTGTCCAGCATCTGCCTGCTATTTGAAAAGCAAAAGGAATCATGGACCATTTCTAACCTCAAGCAATCAGACAAGGCAAAACCCTTGGGCGTCCCACTTACTGTGGCTTTGTGATTCCCCTGCTGACCATCACATCACCTGGGAACATTGTCCCAGGGGGCGGGCTGGACAGTCACATTGTGTTTTCTTCGGCAGTTGACTCTGCCTTCTGCTGGGCTTGCTATGATCTGAGAACAGGGCATCGACCCTGTGGCAGCCTGAATGTGCAAGACCCCCCCCCCCCCATAGGCTCAGGTATCTGATCAGCTGGTCCACAGTTGGTGGTGTTCTTTGGGGAGGTTAAAGAATTTTTAGACAGGGTGGCCTTCCTGGGAGAAGTAGATGACTGAGGCCGGACTGTGAGAGTTCACAGCCTTTCCACACTTAGAGTTCGCTTTCTCTGCTGCCTGCTTCCTGCTGCTGTGCCTCCCTTATGGAGTCTCCCTCTGGAACCATCAGCTAAAGCACTCTTTCTTCCATAAGGCGATTTTGGTCACTGTGTTTTCACACAGCAAGGGACAGAAACTAATGCAGCCCCGAGACAAGCGGACAGAGCGCTTCTCCCTGTCCTGGACCCCGACTTTGTACATGAACTCTGCTGCCCTGCGGCTTCTGGGGAAACACTCTACAGACACATTTCTATTGGGGTTCCAGGTCTAATGGTGCTCACAGGGTCCTCCAAGACGTTAACAAGCGTTCATGACATTGCAAGCAAAGGGAACACAAACTCACACACTAACCTGACCCCACATACAGCCCCAGAACTGAAGGCCACTGTGGGCAGAGTCTCTTCACAGTGAGAGTTAAAAAGGTGGCTTGGGGGGGGGCTCAGTTGCAAAATACCCGCTGGGCGATTAAAAATCTGAGTTTAAATCCCTAGAACCCACCTAAAATCCAGACACAAGTGTCACACGTCTACAATCCCAGCACCCTCACAAACAAGATTGGAAGTGGAGACAGGAGAATCACTCTAAGTTTGAGGTCCAGTCAGGTTGCTGTATGCAGAAGGAACTGACAGCAAAAAACCCTACCTCAAACAAGGTTGAAGGATAAGATTGACAGCTACAGTTGTCCCCTGACTGTGGCATGACATGCTGGCATGTGCATAGCCACACTCACACACACATGCACACACGCACACCGCACACGCGTGCACACACACACACACACACGAGAGGCAAAGGCAGAGTTAGAAAGGATCAAACAGTCATAGAGATCAAGTCACTGTGAACTCAATCCACCAACCAAGGGATGAAGAATTGTCGTTTCTGGGTGAAGGACGTGAGGGCCTAAAGGGAGGGAAACCCCACAGCCACTTGCCGTGGAATTTATGTTTCCATAAGTGAAGCATTAGGAGCCTCGCTCAGGAAAGAAATTATTGATACGTGTGTTCCCTTAAGGAAGCTTCTCGAGAGGCCCATTCCGGATCTAATAATAATCTGTATTCTTCTGAGATGGCAGGGCCAATCTTTGATTTCCCTATCACCAGCAGAGGTTCATGAATCATTAAACTGTACAGCCTCGGAGCTTTGGTTTATTGTGCACCACCTAGAATATTTAATAAAATAAATTCTAAATAATCAATTCACGAGCAGTCGACGTTTCTTACGCTTTTGTAATAAATGTCTACTTTTTGCATCCATCAAAAACTGCACGTAAATCGTGGTGGCAAAGAAGAAAAGTACCTTTGCCGTTTCCTGCTGCTGCCGTGTAAGTACTTAAGCAGGGGACAGATGACATCTGCATCTCTCCACAGTCACTACTCCAGGGGCATTCTGCAACATCCCACATGTCACTCCAGGTCCAAGGATGCATCGCTCTACCTCTTGGACAACTGGTCCTTTAGCCCACCCAGTGCTGCAGAGCAAGGTTTTGGTATCTGTTGTCCCAGCGCACAGGGAGCACTCTGAAACTTGCCTAGACCTCCTGGGATGCTCCATGCTAGTGCCTGAGCCTCCTGGGATGCTCCATGCTAGTACCTGGACCCCCTGGGACACTCCATGCTAGTACCTGGGCCTCCTGGGACACTCCATGCTAGTGCCTGGACCCCTGGGATGCTCCATGGTCCCCCTGGGATGCTCCATGCTAGTGCCTGGGCCTCCTGGGATGCTCCATGCTAGTGCCTGGGCCTCCTGGGATGCTCCATGGTCCCCCTGGGATGCTCCATGCTAGTGCCTGGACTTCCTGGGATGCTCCATGCTAGTGCCTGGACTTCCTGGGATGCTCCATGCTAGTGCCTGGACTCCTGGGATGCTCCATGCTAGTGCCTGGACTCCTGGGATGCTCCATGGTCCCCCTGGGATGCTCCATGCTAGTGCCTGGACTCCTGGGATGCTCCATGCTAGTGCCTGGGCCTCCTGGGATGCTCCATGCTAGTATTTGGACCCCCTGGGATGCTCCATGCTAGTATCTGGACCCCCTGGGATGCTCCATGCTAGTATCTGGACCTCCTGGGATGCTCCATGCTAGTACCTGGACCCCCTGGGATGCACACTCTTTGGGAAGAAATGTGGCATTTACAGAGTCCTATTTTCAAGGTGCTTTTCTTGACTTGCTCAGGCTGGAGACACTCAGCATGAGATAAAGAGAAAGCACATAGCATGCAGACCCTTTGCCACTAGAAAGAAAGAAAACAAAGAAACTCCAACATCCCTGTCATATCATTAGTCAAAGTATTAACCGGGGCCTGGGGAGATGATTCTGTAGGTAAATCATGAATCATGCAAGCATAGAGACTTGGGTTCAAATTTCTAGAACCCAAAACAAAGACCAAACACAGCAGCGTGCACCTACAATCCTACCGTAAGTATGGTGAGATTGAGTGGAGACAGGAGGATCCCCATGGACTCTGGCATACACATTAGAGATGGAAAGGGCATTCTTTACCCAGTGAGCAATGAACCACCCTACCTCAACGAAGGTTGAAGATTAGAACCTCTATACATGGTCTGTGCACACCCACAATAACATACATGAACACACGCCCCAACACATACACACCTCACAGACAAGTGTCAGCCCACAATCACATACATGAACACATCCCCCAAAACATATTCACACATCACAGACACATGTCAGGCTATAAACATGGGTATCAGGACACAGCAAGACTTGGACTTAAGTTGAGCACCGAATATATATAAAGTGTCATGCCAAGGGCTGGGCTAGAGTGCCAATGGAGGACGCAGGGCAGGGCTGTGTCCCCAGAAGGCTGTGGGTCAGTGTCAGCTGGCATCTTCTGCTTCAGAAAATTGATATTCGTCTCCTGCATTGCCAAGGGTGACTGAGGAATGGCAGGCTCAACCGCACCATCAGAGAATTTAGTTAGAGATTTTCAAAAGGTGCCGGCAGTCAAGTAACAAATTGTCGCACTGACTTGTGGAATTTTCCTCTTAACTTTTCCCCTTAAGACAGAGCGAAACTCATTCAAAATAGTTTTAGACTGATTTTTCACTTTATGTGCATGTTTTGCCTCCTTGTACATATGTGCATTCTGCGTCTGCCTGATAGCAGCAGTGGTCACAGGAGGCACTGACTCCCCTGGAACTGGAGTGACTGATGGCTGGGAACCACCGTATGGATGCTGAGAACCAAGCCTGAATGAGTCCTTAGCAAGAGCAGCCAGTGTGTTTAACTGCTAAACCAACAGGAGGCTTGGGATGAGATACCCAGACAGGACCCTGCCATTGGCACAATGAAGCACTAAAAAGGTAATTTGCGTATCAAAGGGGTATGGGAGTCCGGGGGGATCCATAAACCAAGGCCACTTGGTGCAGCAGGGCAGATAGGCTGTGAGTCTTCTAGGGTGATGTGGACCTTGTGGTCAACGGGGTTGCCTGTGAGCAGCCAGGCAAGAGACAAAGTGAAGTAATCCTGTGACTTCCACACTGACCCCAGCTGGAAGACAACCACCCTTAGCCAGGATTGGAACTGAGCCATAGAGATGGAAAAAGAAGGCTATCTATCAACCAGGAGGAAACCTCAAGGCGTGCAAAAGCTCTCCTATAGAGTCATCTACTTCCTGCCTCCCATTCTGGCTCAGTTTCCAGGGAGACAGAAAAAGTGAGATCAACAGTTAAAACCACACAACCACCCAGGATGTGCAGATCAGTGGGTGCCACCCAAGAACCTCAGCCTATGCAGCGAGCAGAAAGGCTACCCCTCCTTGCTGCTGATGAACAGCCCCCCCCCTTCCATCTTCCCCTTCTACCCATCCCCCTGTTTTCCCCACAACAGTGGCTGAGGTATTGGAAGCACCCTAAGAGCCTGCGGCCAGAATACTGTGCAGAGCTTAAATCTTCTGTCTTCCCTCTGCTGACTCAAAAACACCAGCGATGGTTTCTCCTGCAGCAGATTAGAGACTCAAGCCCACAGGACATGGGGCTCCCCACACGATGTATCCCAAAGAGTGGGCATAACTTTGCCGGGCAATGCTAGGAATTAGGAGACCAATTTGCCGTTCAGTCAAGTGAAAGCCAGAGGTATTCCTCACCTGCCAAGCAACCACATATACATCTGCCTGTCCACCAAGAGACAAATACATAACACTGTCTCAAATGCATGCCAGCTCTGGATGAGGTCATGGTGAGTGGTTACAAGCTCTTGTAGCTCTCCTCCTGAGTTCTAGCAAGCAGTTCAGGCAGGAAGGAGCCCATGGTGAGTGTGATAGTGGTAGCCAAGGGTTTATGTGGTTGCCCTTGAATCTGCTAAACTTCCCACTCCTGGCCTCATGGACTAACCTGAAAGGACCTTTAGGAACCATTAGGATAAAAATTAAATGTGAGTTCAGCCACTCCAGTTGATAGTCTGCTGAGCTGCTTCCTCAAGGAAGTGTCCAGATCACCGAGGCTCAGATCAGATTTACAGGACATTTTATATCACCGTTCAGCAGAAACAAGAATTGCATGCCCTTTAAGGCCTCTGTGGCATGTCTTTATCCACGCGCTGTAGTCCCAACACCACTGAGAAAGCCCTGGGCTCCGTGATGGATGCTGTACCTCCACTCCAGAAGCCCAGCATTGGGGAGTGAGCAGCTCATCAGAGACAGCAGAGAATGCTGGCCCTCGTGTCCTCAGGGACACCCAAATCCAATGCAGACTAGTTCCTGTCTGCAAAGACGCAAAGACACGGTGACGAGGTAAACAGCAGCAGCCAATGCGATGAGAGTTCAAAAGCACGGCAGGTACCACTTTGTCAGAAACACGCCCCGTGAAACGCCGGAGATGCACTGGGACCGAAATGGTATTTATTGTTTATCTCAGTCGGGCCCCAGTCTTGTGTATGTGGAGGAGTTGCCGTAGCCCGTGCCGAGGCCTGCGGAAGTCAGAGGTTGACATCAGGTGTCCTTTTCCATTCCTCTCCATCTTGTCTTTTGAGGCACGGTCTCTTGTTGAGCCTGGAGCTCGCCGTTTCAACTAGACTGGCCGCCCAGTGAGCCTCAGGAACCCGCTTCTCTGCCCATGCCCCCTCCCAGCACTGGGCTATAGATGCATGCTGCTCCTCTTAGCTTTTGCATGGGTGTTGAGGGTCCAACCTCGTGTCCCCATGCGTGCAGGGGAAGCGTTTTGTCCCCTCCCCAGGTCCTGTAACTGTGTAACCTGTAGGCTATCCTTTTCCCAGATTTTCCTTCCTCTCCTCTCCTCCTTTTCACTCCCTTCCCCTCCCCTCCCCATTTCTGCCATCTCCCTACTCCTCCCATGCCCCAACTCCAAGTTTTAGTTACACGAGCAATGGAGATTAACTATCTACCCCATAGGAAAACCAGGTTAAGTGAAGCCCAGGCAAGACAGTGACCGAGAGTTTCTCAGACACACAGCACACCTCACTCCCAGACCCCAGGAGGGGCGAAAGTTAGGCCACCAGACACTCTAAAACCTGGATAATAGGTTGGCAGAGAGAGGTCCTATGGCGAAGAGTGCTTGCTGCTCTTGCGGAAGACCAGAGTTCGGTTTCCAGCGCCCTCACCCAGCAGCTCACAGCTGCCTACAACTTCAGCTCTGGTCTCAAAGGGCACTGCACTCATGTGCACAATCCCACAAGAAAGATTCCCACACATGCACATCACTGAAAATAATAAAAAAAATGTAAATGGAATAAGCTATTCAAAGCTTGCTATGCAAGCATGAAGACCCAAGTTCAGATCTCCAACACCCACATAAAAAACCAGGCATGGCAACACACATCTGCAACCCCCAGGGCCATGAGAGCAGAAACAGGAGAATTGTGGCCATATCTCATGGAAACATCTGGCTTTGTTTCTGCACATTGCCAAGCATGACATTCTCGCTCCACATCCAACACCCTGAAGTCCCCAGTGTCCAGACATCAGACAGAAGCATTATAGCATAGAAAATATAACATGTTTAACCATCTGTGTGCTAGACACAGATCCATCAAAGAGAACACTCCTGAGACAGGCATGGGTGGAGTCTGGGGGAAGCAGTACGAGGGGCTATTTCCCTCAGGCTGAAGAAGAGCAGGGATGAACCCTGGAAGACTCAAAAGTCAGTGGCCACACCACAGAAAGAAACATGGTCTACATGAGGGATGCTGTCCGTGCACGGCAAGTCCCCAGAAAATACCAGGGACCGAACACAGCCCTTTCCAGAAAGCAGCAACTGCACTGGTCAAACATACACGGTGGCAGTGGCAGGCTGCTGGCCCCTCTGAGCCTCTGTGGTCCCTTGCTTCGTTAACCTGTTTCTCTCCTTATCTATTCCCTGCCTTTTTCCAGACTTGATTTGGGCCCCAGACCTGTTTGGGCTGACTACTGCCAGCATTTCCCATCATCTGCAAGCAAGATACCTATTTATCTTATGGCCGGGAACAGAGCTGAAGGGATCTGGCTCTGCCACGAGGCGGTTATTTCATGCCCTGTTAATTCCTAATGCAGTAACTACAATATCGTTTCTACTTTCGAAAGAGGTACTTTTTTTTCTTCCTTTTTTAATATGTGGCCTAAGTGCTCAAATAAAGAACATCATTCTAATGAGGACAAGTCCCAAAATGTAACCTCATTACGGTCACTGCTGCGCCAACGCCGGCCTTCTACCTTGAAGGCAGTTAATGGAGAAATGAGGGACACTGGGTTCTTTCCAGGCAGCGCAAACAGATCAGCAAAATGTCCACATCCACAGACGACAGTCAGAGGAAATGGACTGGCATTTCCACTCAGGGACGGGCCAGGCCAGGGACCGCCTTTCATCACAGAAGGATGGGTTCTATAGGAAGCAGGGCTGGGTCCCGTCTCCCATCATCAGCCTCAATGCAAGACCCGTTCACAGACCCCAAGGGCAGACTGTCTTCACCAAAGGACAACGTGAGATAGGAGCAAAGGGCCATGTAGTAGACCCCTATCCCCTGACCACAACAGCCATTGTCTTCATCAGAGCAGCTGAAAGTCTTCGCAAGTCACCCTAAAGATCAGGCTTGCTGAAGCTACCTTGTAGGAGGAGGGATGGGGAGGGCCACATGACCCTCACCTTAGAGCTCGTGGTGTCTCCGGCACCTCTGCGCCAGCTGTAGGTAATCCTGCCTTGTGGTCTTGGAGGTGCGACAGATAGACTGTGGGGGGCTAACTGGAGAGGGGGCTACAGCTGCGCTGATATGGGGACGTCCCCATCCTTGACTTTGGGGTGGTGTGGCCATTTTGGGGAGACCTGCTTTCATTTAAGCACTTTCTCAGCCTTGCCCTGTCAGGAAGCACCATAAACCCTTTAATTTCCTTCGCGTTAGGAGTTGGTAGAGCCGCACCTCTGCTGTCACCGATTCTCTGGCTGGGGGGAGAAAAGGCTGTTTATAGCTACCCATGAAAAGGTTCGTGCAATAATCCAGGCACACAAGAGTGGATATCCAGTTTGGCCAGGGCTGGAAAAGATGCCCACAAGCCACCATCCAGTCAGTTGATGGGAACGGGTTCGCAGAGGGCTTCTCAGCAGATTCTACCATGGCTCATGCACTTCCTAACCTTTATCCATCACCAAACACCTCCTCATGCCACTGCCCTCATGCCAGGTCTGCCTTCTATGCTGACCGCATTTTCCACACAGGACCTTGGAATTCTTCCGGCACACATCGAAACCCTAAGATTTTTGTCTCCTCCTGAGGTTAGGGACCACACACCCCTCTTTGTACCCCTGAACCTCCCAGTACCTGTCACAGTGACAGTGGGTGACAAGTACCCAATAAGTAGATGAAGGATGGACCACACCAGGTGAATAGTGTGGGCTGAGCTGACCTGAAACCCTAAAGGTCACCCTGAGTGCAGGGGACAACGGTTATGCTTAAAGCTGAGAACTCTCAGGTTCCAGCCCCAGCTCTGGGACCTATGAAGCCCTTTCTCTGAAGGCCTGACTTCTCCATCTATGTAACAGATATGATAGCATGTGTTCTGCATGGATGTCTGCACCAGACAAAGCCAGTACTGTTCACGGGAGATTTGCAGATTCGTGATTTTCTACACACTGAGGTTACAGCTCCCATCTCCCTGGGAACCCAGCAGAAAAAAAAATGGGAGAAACGGGGAACTGAGAGCTGGTCTGGATACGACACACGCCAGGAGTCTGAGGACGAGGGTGAGCAGACATAAAACAACCTGTTAGGGCCCTAGACTTGGGAAGGACTCTTCCAGAAAGGCTCTCTGGCTGATTGCTGCTGTCACCTGACAAGCGTGAACACGGCTGGCTTCGGGAGTTCTTAAGGCACAGGGATCTTTAGAGCAATCCTTTCCTGGGAACACCAGACCAGCCGACAGGAGTTAGCTTGGGGGCAGGACCCTCCTCAGACCTGCTGAGGTCTCATTTGTGATCCCCTGACACCCCAGTCCCTTTTCCTCTCCTCTCGTCAGCTCTGCCCTCCCCGGAAGCTCATCGCGCAGCCTTCTCCTTGGCCCCCAGACAAGACAGCTGATTGCGAAGGAACAGCTAGTTAGCTTCAAAAGCTGCTGCCCACACCCCCATGCCCCGCGCACCCTGTTCCTGCCGAGGAGTGATGAGTGTGAAGGCCCTAGCCCACAAGAACAAAAGGAGTCAGAGCTGAGGTTTCCTTCCGCTGGCTGGAAGTTTTCCTGGCCTCGGGGAAGGCTTAAAGCAAGTGATATGTTAAATGATAGACCCAGATGTCTTTATCATGCCCTTGAACGGAGGAGCCCCACTGGGATAGTAAAGATTTCACAACACTAAAACCCTAGTTGTCCATCCAGCTGGAAGGGTAGCTGGAGGGGACTAGGGCTTGTGGGGGACACAGGTGCTAGCCACAGGATCTGCCTGCTAAATCCACAGGGAGGAAGCAGACTTCTGACCGTGAAGCCTAGTAGATAGCACCACCACAGCTGGCGAAGACTGCCCACTTGGCTTCCCAGTCCCACTCCAGATCACAACTAACACAGAAACGCCAAGGATGAAGTGTGGGGGCTGATATTACCAAAAAGCCCTTCGTCTGGGCTATTGAAAACTCCGTAACCGTGGAAAGGCAATTACTTCAACAAGAAGGAGCCCATTCCCATGAATAAGAGGGAATAAGAATTCAAATTGCACACAGTACCGTCTTCTGAGGACCAGTGTGCCGGAGGGTGTAGGGGAAATGGTCATTACCAGTGCTGGTGGGCATGTAATTAAAACAGTCGCCCAGAAGCAATTTGGCATTGTCTAGCAAAACTAAAACTCTGACACCCAGCAATTCCTGGTCCAGACTGTTTATGTGCCCAAGAAGACCCGTATAAGGATGCTTAGTCAGGTGGTAATGACGATACTACAAGTCTGAGTGAGAGGGCTCTCAAAGTCAAGGGGACAAGATTATGTACAGAGAGGAATAAGATAGAACCACTTAAAAATGGCCGGAAAGCAACACAGATTCGGCTTAGCTGGAGATATTAAGTGACAAAGTGTAAAACAACATGTCAATTACTCATACACGCACAACCGTCCCCAACTTCCAAGAATTCATTTCACACCCCACCTAGCCCGAGAAGCATCTCTGCCCACTGCAGCCCGTTCTGGACTCCCGGGGACACTTATCCTAGATGCTCAACCTTTCACAGCTCCGTGCACTGCAAATGAGCGTGATGTGCAAACATGGCCGCCTTCTTGCCCCACCCTGAGTCCACGGACGGTGCACACGTCTCCCTCTTTCTCTGTAGAGAACACACAAAAGCAAGTACACAGCCAGTACTTGCTGCCTCGTTCCGTGGGATAACACTCCAAGTGAAGCCGGAGAGAACAGCCGCCAAGAAGCGTAACCGAAGGTGGCCTCCCTCTTCAAAACACCAGAAACAACATTGGCCAAGTCATTGCCAGGGAGGCCTCTCAGTCCCCCCACTCACGGGGGCTGCTTGCTCATGGCCAGCAGGTCACTGATGGCCCTCTCTGATCTGCATGTGTCCCCCCTCCTCCACATCTGAGGAACCAGGCTGTAGTCGGCAAGGCTGAGCGCCACAAATAACTCCCAACATAAATATGGCCTAAAAATAGCCATAAATCATCCTCATTCCGTCCGGTGACAATTCTAATTTATAACAAGAGGGGAGAAAACGAACACGGTGGTTTTTTTTCCCCTGGACTTCCAAGCTACTGCTGAGGACGAATTCCACCCCGCTGTTAGTTACAACCAGGAGTTCCTGATTTACGCATTACTAAAGATGAAATATACCAGAGGCCTCCAGGCACAGGGGCTGCTTGCTGAGGTTTAGTGTGAATTCCTGCAGGCTTTCAATATCCCTGCATAAGTAGCTTCCTTTCTCTTGGTCCCCACCCAAGCTTCTTTCTCTCTCTCCCTACCTATTCTTCCAGTGTGGGGTGGTAAGAGCCCGTCCCCCCAGAGAGCAAGCCCCAACTCTCTGGGCTCCCTGCAAGAAGGGCTAATGCGTATGTATTAGCAGGATCCTGGTCACAATGCTGGAGATGGCTCTTTCCAGCAGCACGTTCGGGTAATCTGCACATTAATGTTCCATGCAGTCAATTAAACTGCACACGAGGCAGAGGAGAGGAAACGGGAATTTCTCATACCGCGGCTTTTCTTATTCATCACCATAAAACAATTCTTATTGGTATATTAAAAAAAAGCACATACACATAAAATGAAAGTTATCTCTCTCCATGGGGTAATATAATAAAAGCCATTTGATGCTATTTTTGGCAGCCATAAAAGCACATAATTAATACAGGGGAAAAAATCATCATGACAAAATGTGTCCCCAAAACCGACAGTGCCCAAGGGCAATCCTTAGAACTCAAGTGGGCTCACAATCCTCGCACCACTGAGATAGGCAGACACACACTCGACATGACAGTAGCTAGGATGCCGGCCTTTACCTCTCTGAAATGCCAGCTGGAATATGGGAGGATTCTGAGATCTCGCCCATGGTATCCCTGGCCACATCCCTTTGAGAGCGGCAGGCAAGACCCTTGGTGGGACTACTGAAGTCTTCAGGACACCTGGTTGGGACCCTCTGATGGGAATGGACTTTTCTGTGGCTGTTCATGTTAGAGCCAGAATAGCAAGGTGGCATCCAGGAAACCCAAAGCTGAGTTTGTTCCAGATGCTGAGCCCATTCGTACAGATCCCAGATCCCTCTCCATTCCTACAGATCCCAGATCCCTCTCTCTCCACTCCAGCACTGCGGGAACCTTGCTCACTGAGAGCCCATCTCATTATCTGTTGGAGCTGAGACACCCCACAGGGAGATGAAATTTCAGTCAGCATGAGGAGAGCTGGCCAGCCCTGATGGTCATTACCGGTTGGCTGAAGCACCTGGAGAGGATGCTTCCTCACGATGACACCCGTCTTCCCTGAGACCTGCACCCCAGTACAACCCCAAAGCACCCGGAAACACAATGATAAACATAGTAGGCAAACCCCCAGGCACCGTGTCAATCCCCATCCATACACCAGTGACCCCCAGGGTAGAGCACTTTGGCCATGGTCAGCTCCAAAGAAAACAGAAGAGGAACTCTGGGGTAAGAGGACAGAAGCCAACGCCAACAGCAGTGACTTGGCAAACTAAAATTCCTTTGACAGTGGTGACTGGCATCAGATCATTCTCAAGCAATTCCAAATTCTCTGTGGCGGCCCATAAATGACACCTGGGGGACAGGAGAGCCTTTTCTGCCCTTTACCTCGACTCCCTGGACTTTGAGCTTCATGTGGTCCTCTCTGGTCGTCTTCCCATCTTTCCTCTTCTTCCAACAGTACCCGTCTTTCCTGTACTTCACTTTCTTCCTGTTGTAGAGTATCATGGAGCCATTCTGCGGTCTGCAAGCGACAAATGGTTAAGTTACCGAGAGAACTAAGCAGAAAGGAAATTTATGAAGAAAGATACCGCAGACCAGTAAAAGTCTCTACAGAAAAGCAATATTCCACATTTGCTGGGACGTAATTTTTCACCTTTTATTGCCGCTCCCTGGATTAACCGTGTTTTACGGCCAGCCAAAATTTGCTTGTGGATTTGGTACCTAATGAATTAAATGTGTCAATGATAGGCTTAAAAAACAACCCCTTAGTAATTTCCTCCAAACTAATCAGGATATATGATGTGGGGGGCCCTGAGCTCAGTAGTGTAAAGTAGGCAAAACAGAGAGAGAGGGGGAAAAAAGGCAAAAAGAGCCAGGGGTGTTTGGCAGACTGCAATATCTTATCTCTTGTAGAAGGATTTTCTACACATCTTTTAATCCATCAGCCAGCATTAGGGAATAAATAAGTTTAACGCAGACGCTAGATGACTACGTTAAGAGCAGACGGATAGAAGCAGCCCTGGTGCTGAGGACACCGCTCTTGATTCATTGCTTGCATTTAGATTACTGCTGGATACAGACGAGCATCATGGTCCTTCCTCCCTGGCAAGCAAAGTACCTGATTCCTCCCCATTTGGGCCTCAGCTGTCAGATATCTTCGATACACCAGGAACCCTCATCTATTCTGTCCGTGGCCATAGCAGCTTTGGAAAATGGCAGTTCGTTTTCTAAATGCATTCCTGTGATGTTTAAAAGGAACAAGCATGGCTGAGGACAAGGCTCCATCAATAAAGAGATTGCCCTGTAGGCATGAGGACCTGTGTTTGGATCCCTAGCACCCATGTAACAGCCTGGGAATAGTGCTGGATGCCTATAGCCCAGCACTTAGGAGGCAGAGCCAGGAAGATCAGATGTTCTAGGTCATTATGGCTACTTCGTGTGTTCAGGGCCCACCCAGGATATACAAGACCTTGTGTCTGAAAACAGAACAAGACATTGGAAGTACCAAACAAAACAGAATCTACACTTTTCCAAAGAAAAAGCATACCCCAGTCACAGAGAGCAGAGGAGTGGTGTGTGTGTGTGTATGGTGTGTTTGTGGTGTGTGTGTGGTCTTTGTGGTATGTGTGTGGTGTGGTGTGTGTGTTTGTGGTCTGTGTGTGTGTCTGTGCATCTGTGTGTGTGGTGTGTGTGTCTGTGTGTTTATGTGTGTGGTGTCTGTGTGTCTCTGTGTGTGGTGTGTGTTTATGAAGGTGCTGGTGGTGGTCATATTTTTTGAGTAGGAATTTACAAAGCACGAGAGCATTAAGTCCCTCCTCCAGCTGCCAGCAGGTGCTGTGGTAAGCCGTTCCCAGAATAAAGCTGCAGCAGGTGCAGATGTGGGCAGATCCAACCCTGAAGCTAGCACGCTCACTCAGGGGCTGGCTGTGTGCCACCTGCACCTGTCCACTAGGCAAAGAAAGACTTGCCCATGGTTCTGTCTGTGCCTGTATTGGCGCCTGTGGCACTCCATCCTCCTCTGAGCCAGAGGAGGCGTTGCTGCACAGGAGTGTGTCTGTTAGAGCAGCTCTGGAGGCGCCTTGGCTTGTGGCTTCTGTGCTACAGTAGAGGTGGGGGGAAGAAACACGCCAATCCATCCTCCCACCGCTTGGGGAGAGCCTCCCACCCCTAACCTTCCCTTTCCGGTTGAACAATGGGCCATTTACCACCCAGGACTGAACACTGGCTATTGATGGCTTAATCTTCCATTGTCTAGAGGGCAAAAAGAAAGCCCAACCCTCGGGGTGGCTGCAACTAATTATGGTTCCCACCCAGGCCGACTGTGTCATCCAGCAGCCCCGGGAAGACTAAAGAGCAATTCCATGGGAAATTATAGACTTTCCGAGGTGCCTCCCTGCACTCCATTGTTCCCTGATCAGGGTGCAATTGGTTGTCATTGTTGGTTTCCTCCCCCAGCCTGCACCAACCAAAACAACCACAGGAAACGGCCCTACACGCTGCTCACACACTATCACCCGATGGTGGCTATCTGTGCCTATGGGTTTGCATTTCAAACCCCACCGCAGTCAGTTTCCTTCTCTTCACGGGAGAGGGACCTGCAGAGAGGGGAGGAGGTGTGCTAGGCTCCTTCAGTCCCAGCAGCTCTGGGCATTTGCACTGCACCCTCAGAACACTGTGAAACCTCCCAGTCCCTCAAACACCCAGCGAAAGGTCCCCAAACCCAAGCTCCCATCCTTAAGGCCAAAGAGGGCAAAGGATTATGTTAGGGCAAGAAAACGGACTCCGTGTCCCTGTCCTCTCATAGGGCAGGGGTGAGGACACGTATAATGGGAACACAGCCAGGAAACCCCTGGTCAAAAAAAAAAAAGCTACCCTCTGAAGAAGGCCTCAGAGGAAGGACCTGTGACCTGTACCATCCCCGCCACTGTTAGGGATCCTTAGCACCCGTACCTACACTGTAAGTGGTCCCCAGAGAGGGTAGACTCCCTCAAACTCCGTCATACTCATCTCCTGTTGATCTCACTTTAACATCCCAAGAGTGGCCCTGTCGCTTGTCACTTAAGCAGGACACCATCCAGGGAGCTTCAATGTTCAACTCGAATGACCTCAGTGAATGGAATCGTCAGTCCAGTCCACAGGAATGAGAGCCAAGCAGTGTGCAACCCTCCTGACTGACTCTGTCTGAGCTTGCTTCTGCTCTGTGTAACGTGGAGGCCCCACCACATTGCCAGGCCCTAGGAGCCATGAAGGGGAAAACGGTCCTGCTACAGAAGGATCCCTGTGCCCGACAGGACTGAGTCTGCGAGGCTGTGCTGCCATAAGTCTGAGCCTGTGAGGAGGGAGGGTGGAAGAAGCGGGCTTTAGGATGGAGGAGAAGGACTAGGTCACAGGGGCTGACACGGAAGGGCCTCCATTTACCTGACTGCTTAAGGCAGGGCAGGCCTGAGCAGAGTGGAAAGACAGGAATGGAGACACAGCTGGAGAGCAGGGACTGTGTGGACACAGCCAGCAACCTAACCATCCTGGCCTTCTGTGTCCTGGTCATCCACATGCACCTACTGCTGGCTGAGAACATGGCACCTATGCCCATCCATCTATCATCTGCATACATCCTCACTGCATACTAACTCTGTGAGGGAGGTGCTGCCAATATCCCCAGATAACCAGCCTTTCGTGCTCCAGTGCCTGGCAAGTCTGTGGATGCCAGGGAAGCCCAGGTTGCTAGCTAAGCCGAGACCGAATCGTGATCTGCTATGCTGGCTGGGATCAATAGAGTCCAGAAGCACACTTAGCACGGGACCAGGGGCCAGGAGGTCAGAGGCCAGACTTCCTCTCTTATAGTCGGGCAAATCCTCAGCTGCCCCATTCTTGCTCTTGTCTGGGGATAACTCTAGAGCTGTCCCAGGATTCCTTTCCTATGACTGGGATAACTCGGGGTATCCCAGACTTGCCCTCCCACAGATAAGGTAAGTGAGGGTGTCCATGTCTCCTCCTAATACTAGGGTAACTCTGGGTTTGTCCCAGATTCCACCCTTAGCTAAGGTAACTCTGGCTCCTCCACTCTCCTCTCTAGAGCCGACTCAGTGGAGACCTGTTGGGGAACAAGCCCTTTACTTAGGTTCATACTTTGCCTCCTTCACCCCGACACTCCCCTACTGTTGCCTCCTGGGGTCAGCTATGTCATAACCTCGGGCTAGACTCTCATCTTCCTCCTAGGATCTCCTTCTGGGACAACTAAGCTGAGACAGGCAGTCGAGAGCCCCAGGGGAAGATTCCCGAGGCCCCCACCACAGCTGCACTGGTGCAGGAGACCTCCAGGAGAGACCATGGCCACGGGAAGCTAGCTTTGTTCTAGGCAGGAGGCCGCTACCCAAGCAACCCTTTCATCTAAGAGACGAACAGCTAGGACAAGCAGTTACATTCCACACAGTGGTGAGAAAAGTCCTTGGACTTGAGGAAAGCTTCACAAAAGATGTGTGTGTGTGTGTGTGTGTGTGTGTGTGTGTGTATGTGTGTGTGTGTGGTATAGGTCGATGAGTGGGGGTGGGTGGGTGAGCAAATTAATAGAAAGATACTAGACATGATGATTTGAAGAAGAATGTCCCCAATAGGTTCAGGTGTTTGAATACTTGTTCACCCATTGGTGGCAATGTCTGTGTTGATTTCGGAGGTATGGTCACACTTTTAAATGCCGGAGATCATGTGGCATTCCTAGCTCACTTTCTCTATTTCTAAATCTTGGTTCAAGATGTGAGCCCTCAGCTGCTCTGGCTGCCATTGATGCTGCCTGTTGCCAAGGTTCCCTTCATGACCTCTAATCCTCTGGAACTGTGAGCCAAATAAGCCCTTCCTTCTATAAGTTGCTTTGATCACGGAGTTTTAGCACAACAGAAAACTAATGCAGATAAATAGTTATATAGGTAAAGAGATGATGAATGGATGGATAGATAGATAGATGATAGCTGAAGACATTGTATATAGATTGATAGATGATAGATAGAAAGATGATAGCTGAAGATGGGTGATAGATTGATGGACAGATGACAGCTGACGATAGATGATAGATAAGTAGATTATTGATAGATACACATAAAGATAGATAACTGAAGACAGATGGTTTAATGATGGATGAGCTTCCATCTACCATAGAGAAGAAGGAAAACTTAGAGAAAATTTAAACATAGGAAAGAATTTAAGGAATTTAATAAGAAATTGTGCCAATCTAAAGAGAACTGTAAAATCTTCTAAAAGACATAAAAGCAGGTTTTGATACATACAAAAAGGTGGCATGTCTCGGCGAGGGTGAAACAAGACCATAAAGCATGACCTCCCCTTGAGTCAATTCTGTCAATGAGAACACCATTAGGATGTTTTTAATGTAGAACATTATCTTATAAAATTACTTAGGGTCTGGAGTGATGGTTCAGTTGTTAAAAGTGCTCGTTCATCTTTCAGAAGTGTTGTGATAAGGAGCGGTGGGGCTGCGTCCCCAGCACCCCGGCCGCCTGGCTAGCTTATGCCCCGAAATAACAACACACAAATTGTATTCTTTTAAACACTGCCTGGACCATTAGTTTCAACCTCTTAACCCATTTCTAATAATCTATGTAGCACCACAAGGTGCGCTTACCAGGAAGATTCTAGCCTACGTCCATCCTGGGTCGGAGTTCATTGCGTCTGCCTCAGAGAGCAGAGCTATCGTGTCTGTCCGGGAGAGGGGAGCATGGCGTCTCTGTCTGAGGCGTCTTACCTCACTTCCTCTTTCTCCCAGCATTCTGTTCTGTTTACTCCACCCACCTATGTTCTAACCTATGAGGACCAGCAGTTTCTTTATTATAATTAACTAATGACCTTCCTCCATTACAGAAGCCCCATGTTCAATTCCCAGCACCCACATGGTGGCTTCACAACCACCTGTCACTAGGTTTCAGGGGACCTGACACCCTCTTCTGGCCTCTGAGGGCTCCTGCACACACACAGTTCACAGACATATACTCTCTCTCTCTCACACACACATACACATAAAAACAGAATAAATAAATAATTTTATTTACAAGACATAAATATCAAGAAGAGCCAGATAAACCCCAGTGGAGAAGCCAAGAGACAGGCCTGGTGGCAAAGGCTGTAATCCCAGCTATTTGGGGAGCCAGGTGGTGCCGGCTTTAATCTCAGCTATTTGGGGAGGCTGAGGCAGGAAGACTAAAAGTTCAAGACTGGCCTGGGCTATAAAGTGAGTTCAAGGCCAGCTTGGGAAAATAGTGAGATGTTGTCTCAAAATAAACCATAAAACAAGGGGCTGTGAAGATGACCCAGTCACAAGAGGGTCTGTCACCCAAACATGAATCTGGATCCGCAGACCATGTATGAATCTGGGGGTGGCCATGAACTTTTGCAATGGCAGCCCTGGGGAAGGGAGAGGATGGTGTAGAGATAGGTGGATTCCCTGGAGCTCACTGGCCAGCCAGCCTAGCCAAATCAGTGATCTTCAAGTTCAGTGAGAAACCCTATCTCAACAAACAAATAAATTTGAGGAAAAACACTGGATGGTGACCTAGAGCCAACACACGCATGTGCAGCCATGTGCAGGTACACCCTACACACATGCCCACACCTAAACTAATAAACACACACACATCACACGAGTGAAACAAAATGTAGAAAGAAGGTTTGTTATCATCCAGGCAAACACAAACCTAGCCCTGTTTCTATGGGACCTAGCAGAGGCAGAGTGGCCACCCCTGCCCCCATGGCAGGCAGTACCCTAACTCTATGTGGATGCTAAGGTCCCTTTAAGAGAAAGCTCTCCCCACTCCCACTCTCTTCTTTGTGCTTTTTTTCAAGGAGGCAGGTTGTTGTCTCTCTGTCTCTCTTTCTGTCTCTCCATTTCTCCCTCCCTCTCCTTTCATCTCCTCCCCTCTCCATCCCCCTTCCTCCCTCCCTCCCTCCTCCAATACACTTTTCACATAAGTTCTGCCTGATAGTGTGTCTGTCCCCCACCCAGGGGATCAGCGATCCCACCTCGTGCCATACACCATTACAAGCTTGGTGTTATTACTTAGTGGTTCAGTGACTGCCACCTAGCAGGAGCAAGACCCTATGTTCAATCTGCAGGGCACACACACATGCACACATGATAAGGGCTAACTATCAGCTACTCACCACACTCAAGCCTGTATAGTTTAAAATATACGAGTCTGATAGATGAATATGGACCAGTAGGGCATTTCCGCTTCCATATACAAGTTTAGCTTACACAGTAAATGAGCTATATCAAGTCAGTGGGGAAAAGGACTAACAATTTTATATACACTATTAAGGTCGCTGGAGAGGAGCTAGAGAAAGATGCCATTGAGGTGATCCCTCTCCCACTGACCCAGCACCCCTAAGCAGACCAGTCACTCCATGTAATAAATAAAACCGCAATACTGGAGAAGCAACTATAGGTGGATTCCTCCATTACCAGAGAATGACCCTTTCCTAACCATGATTGGAGGCTCAGTAGTAACCCGTGTGAGCTGGCTGCATCAGACTCGCCTGAAGCGCAGGGGTTAGCTAGATCGCTTTCCACAGCTGATCCATCCGCACGCTGCCAGCGATGCACGGGTGGCCTCTCATCTGCCCCAATGCTGTCTTTTGGACTGAAGCCACCCTAATGGGTGTGTGCTGGTTTTAATTTGCATTTCCCTAATGACTACTGATGCCAACCACCCTTTCATGTCCTTATTAGCTATTTGTCTAATTTCTTGGGTAAATGTCTATTTGAATCTTTAGCCCATTTTAGATTAAATTGCTTGACTTCTCTGAGTTGCCAGAAGTCCTCACATAAGGTCCTAATGGAAGGCCTTTATCACATACCGTTTCCAGGCCTATGATTTGAGTTTTCTTTTCCTTAATGGTTTCTTTGAAATTTTTGATAAAATCCAGGTCATCTGTTTTCTCCTTTTTACCAACTTTTAGAGATGAAGGAAGTTGTCACTTGGTCCAAGGTCCTAAAATTCTCTTCACGTTTTCATCTAGGAGTTTATATTTTCAGTTCTTTCCTTTAGGCCTGGGATGCAGCTTGTGGTAGGTTTTGATACGGTGATGCAAGGGGCTAAGCTGACATCCCGCTGCCTCGGCCCCACCTGACATCCCGCTGCCTCCGCCCCACCTTTTAGACTGAAAATGCCTATCCTGCCTCCCAACCCATCCACTGAACGGCTTTCGCATTTTTGTTGAAAATAAGTGAAATATAAACATAAGGTTTTATTCTTGAGTTTCATGCACTGGTCTATTCTCTGTCGTATGCCAATTATCTTAATCCCTGCAGTTTGAAGTCAGGGACTCCAAGTCCTGCAGCTGTCCCTTTTTAACGTTGTTTTGGCTATTCTGGGACCTTTGTATCTCATGTGCATTCATGACTAACTGGACAATTTTAGGATTGGAGAGAAGGATTAAAAGTTTTCCCCCTTTGTTTTAGGTTGATTTTTTAATGTGTATGTGTGTGCCTGCATGTTTGTATAGTCGCCATAGGCATGCTGGTGCAGTAACTGCAGAGGCCAGAGGAGGGCACTGAGCCCCCTGAAACTGGAGTCACACACAGTTGTGCTCCCTGAAATGGGTGCCGTCCTGATCTCCTGCAAAAGCAGCGAGTGTCTTAACCTCAGAACCGTGTCTCCAGCCCTGCACCCCCGGGGCTTTGGATAGGATTGACTGAAGAAGTCAATTTGGAGAGAATTGCTGTCCTGATAGCATTGAGTGTTTCAGCCTTGTGCAATGACGTGGTTTTTAATTCCATCAACATGGAATGGTCTCTCCAGCTATGTAAATCTGGGCTCTCCCGGAGTAAAACTTTGGAGCTTGCAGTGTACCTGTATTAAAACTTGCAAAGCAAATCCATGCTAATTAATTTATTCTATTTAATGTTCTTTGTGAATGGAATTGTTTCCTTAATTTCACTTTAGGGTTGTTCATTTCTGCCTCATAGATGTATAATTGACTTCGAAGTATTGATCTTTGTGAAGGTGACAACTGATTGCTAACTTGATAGGATTTGGGGTCACCTCGGAGGCAAGCCTACAGGCACACCTGTGAGGGACTATCTTGATGAGGTGAGCCCCTGGGCATGCCTGGGAGGGATTATCTGGATAACTCGACTGAAGGGGGAAGATATTCCCTGGGTGTCAGGCCTGTTCAGAATAGAAGGGAGCCAATGGAGCTTGGTGGCTCCGTGAAGGAAGACACTTGCTGCGCAAGCCTGGTGATCAGAGTCCCAAACCCAGATTCCACATACAGGCAAAAGGAGAGGACCAACTCAAAGTCGGCTTCCAATTGTCACAGGCTCACCATGTCATATGTCACAACCTGGCATGCACACCTCTATAAAACACAATCATAATTAAATAAAGTCTACTCCTTTTTTTTTTTTAAGAGAAGAAGCGAGCTGGGCACTGACAACCATTGCTCTGTTTCCCGATTGTGGATGCCATGTGGGCAGCTGCCTCAAGCTCTTGCCTCTCTGACTTCATGCCCTGATGGACCACACCCATGAGCTATGAACCAAAGGAACCTTTCTTTCTAAATTGCTTTCTCCGGGACATTATATTACGGCAACAGGAAAACTGGCTAGGGCAGCCCTGTATGTACCAAGGCCTTCTAATCTCTTTTATTAGTTCCTGTAAAGTTTTTTGTAGATTATATGGGCTTTCTACATATTAAATCAAGACACACACATGAATAAAGCTATCTCATTTCTTCCTTTCTGCTGTGGCTGCCCTTTATTTAACTCATTCTCTCGCTTCATTGAGGGCTAGGTCCTTCAGTTCACTGACCAGAGCTGGCGAAAACAAACACCTTGCACTGTCCCGGGCTTTAAGAGGAATGAGTCTCAGTTTTTGCTTTTTTTTTTTTTTTTTTGTCTTTCAGCACAGTATTAGCTGTAACAATGATTCAAAATTATGTGAAAAGGTCTTAGGAAGCCCCTTGAAGAGGCCCCCGCGCACTGGCCACGGGGCGATTTGAGCGCGAGGAAGAGTGGCAAGCACAAGATGAGAATGCATTGAGTATGTTTAATCTCTGGATTCGCCGCGACCCTAAAACAAAACCCACACACTGCTCGCTGTCAGAGGACACCTGGGACCCAAGTCATCAAAACCTAAAGAAAACCAGAAAGGCAGGGAGAGAGTGCCACCTCCCCTGCCACATGGCTCTCAATGGGAGCACATTCCGTACTGGCCAAACAGAAAAGACCTTATGAGACAGCATACAGTTGGGATGGGTGCATGTTGGGGAGAAGGGTCCTGGAGGATTGGAGGAATGGGGGATGGGTGGATATGATCAAAATGCATCTTATATATGGGTAAAGTTCTCCAAGAATAAATAAAAGTGATAGTAAAATAAAAGACCTTAAAAGTAAGTCTCTGGACTCAGCTTCCATTTTTTTTCAACCTCCCGGAGGGGACAGGAACATCCTTAACGACACTGTGGGGGAAATGCCAACAAAACCTAAACCAGAGGGAATACTAGAGGACAAATGGCCTGGCTTCTTCAGCTGGTTCTTTGAGAAACCCAGCAGGAGAGAGCTGGAGTCATGGCATACCCAATACAACACACCCAAACACATTCATCAATTGTGGCAACTTTCCCTAAGGTGGACATTGACCAGGCCACACGGCCTGTTTGTACATATACACATACGTGTGTATACATACTTGTTGTATATATGTGTGTGTACATATATGTGTACATGCATGGGGATTTGTATAGATATATATGTATATGTGAATAAGTGTGTGTATACATGTGTGCATGTTTGTGAGTTTATGTGTGTATGTATATTTATTTGCATATACGTGTTACATGTCTGCAATATATATGCATGTCAATATACGATGTGTGCGGTATATATACATCGTACATACACATACATGGCATTTGTGAGACAACTGGAACCTAGCATTGATTAGCTATTTAGAATTATGATTAACTTGAACTGATTATTGCAGTGCATTAGTATTTTTCAAAGGTATCACATCGCTTAGAGATACAGATTAAAGTATTTACTGATGCAACTGTACGACATCTGAGCTATACTTCACATGATGTCAAGGAGTGGGAGGGCTGGGGGATGCGACGGGAACAGGCTGGCCAAGCACTGAGGCCAGCTGAAGACAGTCCTGGAGATCTGCAAGCCTGTAGCTAGCTTGTCTACACTTGTAACTATTAGCGATGTCCATCCAGAAGATGACTATCATGAGACCTGGAGTGAACTCTCTGTGACATCTGAACCTCAGTTCCTTCCTCACACACCTTGAATAAACACCTTGGCTTCCTGATAGCCTGATGCAAGCAAGGTGACCAGCAGCTGCCCAGCAAGTAGCATGCGTGCCTATGAATGTTTCTAGTGACAAACCTGGTGCCTTTTCATGGGTTCACCCTCAGCAGCAGCGATAGGAAGACAGAGAGTAAGGCAATGGTGCACCATGAGGGTGCAGCTGGGATACTCACTGTGGGAAGATCCATTCCTAAACAAGAGGTCATCACTCTAGGATGGCAGAAGGTGACTGACAACTGCTAACCAGAGGAAGGGTGTGTGCATGAGAGATTTCATGTGTACACGGAAGGTGGAGAATTACAGAACAATCAGGAATTGAATCCAACACTAAGTTCAACTTATAAGAACTGCAGTGTGGGCCTGGGGAAATGCTCAGTCTGCAAAGAACTTGCTGCAAGCATGAGGACCTGAGTTCAATCCCCAAGCAACCATGTGAAAACAGGCATGGCGGCAAGCATCTGTAACCCTGGTGCTGCAGGGGAGGCAGAAAGGTGGGTCCCTATAGAGCTCACCAGTCAGCCAGTCTAGCCTAATCACTGAACTCCAGGTCCTATGAGAGACCTCTGACCTCTGCTCATACACGCACATGCGTGCACACACACAGAGGCTTGCACTGATAATCCACTATCCAGACACCCTTTCCAATCTTCACCCTAAGACAGAAATCAATGCACCCCACACAGGTCTGGCTCATGACCCTCCCTTGGAACCCTCATTTTCTCTGTGTTCATCTGCAGAATCTCATAAAACACCATTATCATCCATGCAGGCAAGGTGAGACCCAACTGCTACTTCACTGGCCCATGAACGTGCAGGAACCATTCTCTTGGGTTACCCTGCAACCCGAAGCCCTGGCTGCAGCCTGCTGCAGCCCTCTGCATGCCACCGATCAGTTCTTGGGCCACTGCATTCTAAGGTCTGTCTCTTACAACACCTTCCCTTAAAGCCCAGATGTTCTTACACGTAGCAGGACCGTGAGCAACACCCAGACGGCTTCTACACGCCATAGCCATTCCCCTCTCTCCAGCTAAACCCCAGACAAATCGTGAGCATCTCCGTCCTGCCGCTGGCACGGATGGGTGCGGGGGGCTAGTTATAGGAAAATGCAGCATGTGCATTTCCAACTGCCTGCGAGCCGTGACCTCATGCGTAAAGCAGGGCCCCATGACAGGGTCCAGACTGCAATACTATTCCCAAGGCCGGTGCTAAATCTCCACTGCGGAGGGCAGTTAGAAAATGGGAAGTGCCACCCTTAATTGAGGCGGACGTGCTTTATGTACCTGGGCCTCTCCTGATCTTTTCACCGCGAATAGCCTGATTTACATGCACCATTAGAAGCAGGTGGCCTGGACCAAAATGTCAATGATGACCGTGACAATAAGAAGAGCTGTCACTGACTAAGCATTTGTCCTAGGGGCCAGGTAAAGCCTCTGCACCAATCTCCCGTTTTCATCTCACAGTGACTTCGGATTGGTGTCGATCTCCTCAGGTGGGAAGACATGGAGCTCGTAGAAGGACGGAAATGGTCTCAAAGTCACACGGCTGATAAGGGGAGGGCCAGGGACTCACGAAACCACGCTTTTTGTGGGGCCTGGCTACCCACTCTTCTTTTCCACCAAGGATTTTCTGGTCAGCATGAAGGGCCAGTGGGAAGTCCTTCACACAAAGCAAAGGCTGTGGGAGCCGACTTTAAATTGGTCCTGTGGTTCTTCCCTGTGTTGCACCGGGAGGGGGATAGCCTGGTAGAGGACATCTCCTCTGCTTATCTCTCTTGCACACAGACCTGAGGAGAGCCATGATGGATGGCTAGCACACTGCAGCAAGGTTGATAGAGCACTGGATGGAACCCCAAGAAGCCATGGAGACAGCCCAGATCTCACAGGACACGGGGCTGCTTTATTAGCCTGCCACTGGGCATCTTCTCTCTGGCTTGTTTATAAGGTCCTCACGATTTGGCGGGGGTGGGGGGGGGAGGGTGAGCAACCAAAAGCAAGCAGACTGGTCACAAATATTCAGTGTCATCCCCTTGTCCCCAAGTCATGGTTCACTCCAGGATATTTGAAGAATGATGGGGAAAGGGGGACCATAAGGCCTGGCCCAGGCTGCAATCCTCCAGATATGAAAACCAATTGCTTTCTATAATAAATTCTAACTGGAGCCATAGAAATAACAAGGCTGAGGAGAAGGGAACACCAATTTGCTTGATTTGATTAGCTCCTTCTTGGGCGGTCCAGCCCTGACTTCTTTTCATTAAAATAAGGGCAAATTGAAAACCGTAAAAGAGGCTTTCTTATCAGAGAGCGAACAACCCGGTAGATTCACACACTCCAAAGCCCGCCAAGGAGCCAGGAGGCACCCAACTGCACTGTCTCTTGATGTCTGAGGTGAGCAGGTCCCAGGAAGTTGCTGCCTGGAACAGCTTCGTGGGGGAAGCTTCATTCTTCATTTTTCTGAATCAAAAAAGAGAAGGCTGATAACATCACCCAGTAGCTACTGATCCACGTTGCCTGTCTTGTCTAACCGCCATGAATGCCCATGAAGGGACTCACACTGAACAGCCTTGGAAGAGGAGGCCTTCCGGGCAGGGGTGCCAGGCACTTCTCTTTAAGATCCTGGTGGCTTTACAGGGAGAGGAAGCCAGGGTAGGCAGGCTTTCTGGACCCCACAGTGGGAGTCCAGGTGTGTGTTCCCCAGGGATCTTTAAACGCAGGCTCTTGACCAGAGTTTTGGTCATCTAACCTGATGCCAGAGGTCATGGGACAAAAGGGCTGTGGGTCCTTGGGGATGCAAATGGGCAGGAGTGAGTCCAGCGTGGGTCTCTGAGGACTAACGCCTCGCTCCGAGCTCCTACATATGCCTCTAAAAATTCTGACACCAGTGATTTATTTGCCTAATATTTATTGAACAGTTATCACAGACCAGGCCTCAACGTGGGATACTCTGTGTGCCACTGCCTTGTCTCTGCATAGACGTGAGGCTTCTGAGACCCCTCTTGTTTACCCCGGGGACACAGGTGGGAAGGCACTCCACAGCAGATAGCATGAACTGGCCCCCTTGTTCAAGGCTATTGGCCGTGGGTAGAGACAGACAGCCTGGGGACTTGTCCCAGGACCCGACATCTGGGCAGAAGTGAGGTGAAGGTGCCTGGGCTGAGGCAACCTCCTGAGGCAGCAGCGGGTTTGAGGGACCAGAGGAAGGTGCCTGGCCTGGTGGAGAGCAGGCAGGAAAAGCAGGGGCTACAGTGAAAATGGCGCCATGGATCCAGCCGGGCCCATGGGGTGGGGCTAGTCCAGCTGATAAAAGACTCGAATTAGCCAGGTAGCACAGCTGCAATCCACAGGGAGGAACAGCCAGGACTATGGCTTTTAATACGAGTGCTACACAAGCCAGATGACTGAACTTGACCGAACAGAGGCAGCTTTGGGTAGAGTAGGGGTTACATCATTTTCACACCGTGACACAAGAGACGGGGGACTGCCAGCTAACTAGCCCCATTCTGGGGGTACTTTCTTTCTCTGCTGTCTAATTTATTCCACGCCTGACTTAGGAAGTGTGGCTTTCCATTTCCTCCTGGCAGCCCTGGGGATCTGTCAACGACCTCACTACTCTTCTTTAAACTCTAGTGAAACTGTCCTTATACTCTGGAACATTCCTAAAATCTTTTTATTAAAGAAAGAGATTTAAGAATGCCAGAAGGGAGCCTCAGTTTCCCCAGTAACAATTCTCAGAAAGAAAGTGTTATTTGGGCAGAGAGCTTGGAGAGGGGGAACGGGCACCCTCCAGACAATGGGGGCTTTGGCAGGTCTGGCTTCTGTCCACCCCTGCCATTGACACTGGAAAGAGCTGAAAAGCTGAAGTTGGCCCGTGTGAGGCAGGTTCTAAAGTAGCCTGGGTGGCCTCGAAAGCAAATCAGGCTGGCTCAGGGTGAGGGTGAGCTTGAGCTGGAAGGACCACATCTTTTCTGGAATGGCTGCAGTTACCGTCACACAGCGATTGAACCATCGGCCTCCAGCGCGCTAGGCCGCCATTCTTCTCTTTGAGCTACATCCACCCACAGCACGAAGTACACCTGTCTCTCCCATCTGTGGCGGGTTCCTCAATCCACCCACCCTCTCTGACCGGTAAACAGGAAGCGCCCCATAAACGCTCGCCAAATGGGAAAGGCATAGAAAACATCGTTCTGTTTAAAGTATTTGGTCGAACCAAAGGAGGAAGGGTTATAAGAAGGAAGACAAGAAGCATCAGCCATGTAATATCTGATTCCAACAGTTGCAAAGGCAAAGAGTCTTCTGTTCCTGCTGCTCAGTGCAGCCTAGACTCAGGTGCCCCAGCCTCTCAGGGCAACAGGAGCATTTATTCAAATGCCACCCAGGGTCTCTGTTTCATGTTCTACCCCGACGCATCTCATCTGGCCAAGTCCGTGCCTCCTCGGTGGAGCCCAGCGCTCCCACGCCCCTCACCTGTCACATCCCGCCACCGATATTTTATTAATAATCCAATGTAAATCTGGGAGAAAATTAATGTGTCATCTCCTCGGAGGAAGGACTAAACATCTCAATGTGAGGGTCTGTTGAAGTTGTCATTTATCATTAGTACGCGATTCAAGGCAAGCTTCCCACACTCTGGTGGGAGCATTCGAGACAATGAATCTCAGGGAATTAGCCTCTGGTCCAATTATTCCTGCTTCCCCCACCTACCTAAGAGATAAATTCTGTCTCTGTGGGAGGAAAAAAAAATTAAAAAGAGAAAAAGAGAAGGAGGAGGAGGGAGCTTGCTGTTCTCCTTCCTGGTTGAAATCAATTTTTCTCAAGGAGACAAGGCAATATTCATTGCGCGAGAAGGGAATAAGGCGATCCGCTAAAGGCCAATAAATGGAGCCGTTCCGACGGAAACTTCCTCAAATCAAATGTAGGGGAACCTCTTAATGGGCTTTGTTCTTCTTTTCCATAATCCATAACTATTAAGAGAAAGATGGGCAAGGAGAAGGTACTGCAGAGGGATTTGCTGTGTAAACATTAGAGGGAGTTTTCTTCTAGAGAGAGCGGGGGACCCCTGTAAACACTGGGCCCCTTCACCCTAAATACAAGGCACCCATGTAAACCAGGACCATAGAGCCACACCAGCAAGCCTGCCCTAGCCCCAGGGAGTTTACACTCCAGGGAGGAATGAGGTCCATGTGCAAACAGATTCATAAATCTCGTAAGCACCACGATGGAGCCAAGACGGCAGAAATCCTGTGTTCAAGCAGAATTGTTTTGTCTGGTAACTGTTTTAGTTTTAGTACAGACCTGTAAAAGTTATTCTGGCAAAAAAGGTACATTCTGATTGGAAAGTAATCAGGACACGTGGATGGCGGCTTCTTCGGGCAGAGGGAAGGGGCCTTGAGCCCAGGAGCCCCTCAGGGGACCCCCCCCCCATGTGGCACAGCAGCACACCTGCAGCTGAAGAGTGGCCTGCTCAGCCACGGTAGGTAGAGTTACAAGTGACCATGGCCAGAACTCCAGGCTGACTGACCTCCACCGCTCCTCTACAGGAGGTAACAAAGGAGTTGGGATCCTTGGGCAGGGAAGTGGGCTCAGGAACTGGAGTCCCTCTGGGGCCTGTTTTTAGGTGAGCTTGCCTCCATCTGGGAGCAAAACAAGACTCAGTACTGAGGGTGTCTTTGCAGGACAATGGGCCCTGATGGGTCCGCCCTAGCAGCCTCCCTCGGTAGACAGTATTGCTCCTGGCCCTCAGTCACCATGGAGAGAGACAGAAATCACCCTACTTAATTTGTGCTCGGAGCAGCTGCTGCCTTAGTCTGCCATCCTGTTTGGTTGGTTCTTCAAGGCCTGTCTGCAATAGTCACCAGCAATTCCCCTCTCCACCATGGAGTTAAACATCACTTCCCTGACCCTCCTCTGCCCACCCTGTAGCATGACCTGGGTACCCCAGCCCAGCCTCTCTTTATTGTCTCTCTCTGTTACAGGTGGCACTGTCCTGCAGGGGCTACACCCCCAAGCTTCCCTTCATCTCTAGCTTCTAAATGACCTATAAGAGTGTCACGACTCCAGTGGGTCTGGCGGGGACCGGCATCACCAAAGGAGTGGCAGGTGGTAGTTGGTATATGCCGGGAGCTATATGGATCCTGCTTGACTCTTGCGATGACTCATGGGTAGGTGATGTTATGCTGTCCTTCCTCTCCAAGGTGAATCCAAGGAGGTAGAGAATTTTCAAAGCTCTCACAGCTGCCTGAGCGGCCCTAGAATTTATACTGGATAGGGAGGGCTGCCCTAGGCACACGTTTTGACCACATGGCCTTCTCCCAGCAGCTGTCTAAGAGATGCAGAGCCTCGGAAGGCCATCCCGAATTCAGAGCACCAGAAAAAAGGCCCTCCAAGTCTGTGAGAAGAGGCTTTCTGGGTAGTTGAAATGCCCTGGGTATCCCATCCCCACGCCCAGTTCATGTGCTGGACACTCACGGGACTGCCTTCCAGTGTCCTGGACACCAGCCCCGTTCTATAGCATCCTCGGGATCCATCTCTGACTTTTATTAGTAATGGTGAGATCTGAGCTGCAGGTGTTTGGTCCATAGAGACCTCTGCACCTCCCCTCTCCAGAACTCATAAATCACAGCCTCATGGTCTAACAGCTATGATGTTCCCCTAATCATGTTACTGCAATATTAATAAGGCTGTTTAATGCAACCGGATCCTTCTAAATTGTCACATAAAAATTTGGTAAATGTCAGACACATCATTTAATAGAAAGCGATGCTTTACTGCCAGGGGATCTGGGTGGCTGGAAGGATAGCCGAGGAGGCTGATGATGATGACCCCAGGCAGGTTTCAGGAGCAAAGCACCCCCAACCTGAGCTCATCTTGGGTTTTTCTTCCCTGGCAGTCAACGATCACCTCAGAGTCCACAGCATGCAAGACACAGGGCAAGGGTTGTTGAGCAAGGGCTGGAATCAGACTCGGAGGAAATGGGAGTTCTGCTCCCTGGGCAGCAGACAGTCTTGGAGCTAGAGAGAACCACCAGGTTTCCCCAGTCCCCACCCACTCCTAGCAATGCCCCATGTTATAGTGGACTATTACTCATACTTGAGGGGAGCTAGGCGGCGTGCAGGAATCCTGTACCACACATGAGCAATTGACACGAATTGCTGGGTTCACATCACCAAACTGATTTTCCCCAACCTCTTCTGAACGGATGGTGGCTGCTGCACCAGTGTGGAAGCACAGGGCATCAAGAGATCAACACTGAGCACAGCCCAACAACTGAGAGGAAAACGCCTCAGAGTTGCTCCCGCTAGGATGGGGAGACAGCTTTATCATAGTTCCAGCACCCCCAGAAAAAGCCAGGCCTGGAAGGATGCTGTCCAATCACCATCTTCCAGGAAGGATGTTCAGCTGTCCTGGGGGAGAGTGGACAAACTGAGCATGTTGCCCTGGGAACTGATAGATGAGCAGAAGTCTGTGGTCCTGTGCCCATGACCTCTTTGAGTGGAGAAGGGTACAGGTACAGAGACATGAAGCCTATTGACCTGCTCTGAGTCCCGACCAGACCCTGTTTCGACAGAGTCTTCAGAAGCCCGGGATCCTGGGACCTTTCTGCTCCCCTCTGGTCATCAGAGTCCTGGATGCCTCTCACAACTCTGGGTTCATTATCAACATCAATATTGCCAGGGCTGCCCATCTCACCACTCTGATGGGGGACTGGACAATTCCAAGTACTCTTAGGACCACTTTCCTACCTGATGCCTTCAATGCCTAATGTGTGTGTGTATGTGTGTGTGTTTGTGTGTGTGTGCATCTCTCTGTGTGTGTATGTGTGTGCATCTCTGTGTGTGTGTATGTGTGTGTGTTTGTGTGTGTGTGCACGCATGCATGCATATGGGGGATGGATTAACCTGGGTACCCATGTGGAGATTAGAGGCCAATGTCAAGTATCTTTCTTTGTTGCTCTTACCCTTGTTTTTTGAGGCAGAATCTCTCACTCAACCTGAAGCTTAACATTTCACCTAGATTGGCTGCTCTTAGGGACCCTCTTGTCTCCACTGCCCCACAACCGGGGTTTCACATACACACTGTCATGCCTGACTTTTCTGTGGGTGTTGGGGATGGAACTCAGGTCCTCATGCTTGCACAGCAAGGACTTCAGCCCATGACCCAACTCCCCAGGCCTGTCCAGACTTTTGATGCTATTATATAATGTCATGTACAGGACTGACCTGAAGCTAAGAAGGAGTCAAAGCATGCCTAAAAACATGGATTTTCTCAGCAAGAGTTTGGCTGTTTTATTCAGTCACCAACAGACTCCAGCAGGTAGACTTCCTGAGCATGAATGTGCCCCTATGCGTGTAGCAACTGATAAGTTCATACGTCTCCAAGGCTACCAGGACTGGTTGCTGTTTATCTGACCACTGAAACATCCTGGACAGGACTATCTTTCTTTTCTCTATGACCTTAGAAGGTTCTTCTGGTCCCTGCTGCTCCTTAGTATGCAAATGAAGCATCCTTGATGTTCTTGCCCCAACCAATAACATAACACCACATGGATCCAGCTGGGCATTCTCCCCGGAGTAGAACTATGCCCTGCTCCCTCCTAATAAACGAGATGTCCACCAACACAGTCTCCCAGGTGTTCTTCCCCATTGTACAAACTGCTGCTCAGGATCCTCCTTCAACCCCGCTTCACCCCACCCTCACCGCACCAGGCCAGTGTGCAATGGTCCAGCTGTCCCGGGAGGAAGCAGGACTTGAGTGCAGCTGCCAAGCACAAATGCAATGAGCAACACTCGTAGCTATCCTGGGCCACAGACTGGACACGCCCAGTCTATAGGAATAGTCCTGCTGCTAGTCAGAGACGAGGCCCCAGGACATTGATGTGGGAGAAGAGCGGCAGAGGAGAAGACCTGCAGGGGAACGGGAGAGACGTGACTACAGGTAGGCCTCGGTGAACTGCCCTGTCCAGCCGGCTCTCTCTGCCTATGCTTCAACAGACTCGCTTCCAACCTCCCTGTCTCAGGCAAGGAGACTCCGGTTCAGGGAGGGTGGGTCAGGTCACAGTGCTTTCTGCTATTCAGAGGCTGCAGCAGTGAGGATGCGCCTTCCTGGAAGCCGAGTCTCAGAATGGCAGGAAAACGGCAGTGCAGTGTGGGCGGACAGCGTGCCACTGGCCCATCCAGGAGACCCAAAGAGGCTCTCATCCGGGGCCCTGGCAAAGGGCTGGGTGAGGCTACCAGTCAAACACGTCCATAATGAGAGGGTGTGCCAATCCTTCAGCCTTGCCCTTGACAGTCAGCTGACCCCAGGAGAGAGGCTCCGCCCCCTGTGCTGCCAGCCTACAGGCATAGAGGACTTTCGGATATGGTACGGCTCTCCAAAAATGATGATGCTGCTTAAAAATAAGCTGGTATGCGGCAGATTTCCTGTAAAAAATCCTTAATTTTAGCATGTGAAAATAGTTTTAGAGATCTGTTTCTATCTTGGGTTTCAGTCTGTGTGTGAAGACAACCCACTCCTATTTGGCCAGTTCTGACTTTTGCCTCCTCCTTTTGGGTAGACGCTGAACCACCCCACGATGGTGCTGGCTGGGACCGGGCAGGACGCACACATCCTGGCTAGCTAGTCGAGGCTTGCCAAGTCCCTCGGCTGCTAGTTTTCAGCCTGACCTTGAACAGTTGCTCTGTTTCCAGCTAAGCTCACAGTCCAGCCTCTCCTGTAGCAGAACCAGGTCAAGAAGACCCAGAGTCTCCCACTCCAGGCCCTGGTCTCCTATTTTCAGTGAGGCGGGAAGCGGCCCCTGCAGAGGCACAGTGGTCCACACCCAGTCATGCATCACGGTTTGAAGGAGTGACTGTGGTCTTAACTGCTCTGTGATCATCAGGATCCCAGAAGCTCTCCTTCCACCCAACTCTTTAACACAGCCCAGAAGATGGGATGGAGCCTCCATTAAATCTCCCACAGATGCGAGCAAAAAAAAAAATGCACTCTAATAAAGTTAAATGCATCTAATAAAATAAAAATTGATATTAAAATGAAGCTTTCTTGCATATTCATGAGCCACGCGAATGTGGAGAGGAGCGCTTCTAAGCTACTTATTCTTGGGGAGTTACTGCACACTGGGACAGGTTCTTAGCAAACCTTAGCCCCAGAGAGGCCTGAGCACCCAGGAATCCACAGGCAGTGTGTTCATCACTGTCCATTTTCATTACCATTCATTCTGCATATTCTCTCTGTGAAATCCCAGGAGCCTCCTGCGAATTGTGGGGCCGTGATGCTGATGAACCGTAATCCTGGTTGATATCCTATAAGCCCAGTTTATAAGCCACAAATTATTTATATCTGGTCACAAAGGTAAGAGTTACTTCTTCCATGAAGTCTTCTTGACTCCATGAAGACCTGGTGTGCATCTCCCAAGCAGCCCTTGCTCCCCCTGTCTAGCATCCACCCCTGAAGCACAAAGACTCACACACATAGGCACAGGCACATGCGCACACATGTGTGGGTGAATGCTCTCTCTCTCAGTCACACACACACACACGCGCACACACACACTCACGTGCATGAGTGGGCACAGGGACTCATACACCTACACACACCTGTTATAAACTCCTCCTCTTCTGAACCGTAAGCCGAGTGACGTCAGAGGCTGGCTCTGCTGTGCCATGCTAGCCTGGCACACGCGTGAAGGAAACATAAAAGTCATTAGATGACAAAGGAAGAGGCTGCAGAGCCCCAAGTTGTGACTCATGTTAAGATGTACCAAGCGGTGACTTGCAGGGGCAGGGATAAAGAGCACTAGCTGTTAAGGAGAGCACTGTAAAGGCACCGTGTGCCATGTGTGTCACGGCCCTGTGCTGCTCCAGGCAGGTGACACACCATCCAGAGGAAGAAGCTGGGCTTGGTAGGATGAATGGGCACACAGAGCTAGCGCCTGGGAAACCAGGATTGGAGACCCAGTCAGCCTGTTTGCAAGCTCCTCCATGAGACAGGAAAATCAACGCATGGATGGGATATCACCGAAGGCAAAGAGAAGAGTGCTGTGTAAGGCGTGCTGGGGTGTCCCGTGCGGCAGCGTGGCCTCTGGAGCACAGGAGAAAGCTCTTCTAGGAGAACCAGCATCCACAGCCCCCGTCAGCCTAAAGGATACAAGTTTGCCCCCACCCAGACCCAGATACGATGTCAAAGGGGAGATGCTGCAAGGACAGGGTCCCACACAGTCCCTTACCCTGTATGTGACAGGCCAAAGGAAAAGGAGAGGGAGTGGGAAAGAGAAGAAAGATGGCGAGATGCAGGAAGAATTGTGTTCCACACACAATCGAGTCTGGGCCTCCCCTGACAAGTGCATTCAGACATAAAGGCTCAGATCCTCGTAGCCAGAGGGTCCAAAGAGCTGGGCCAGGCCATGAATCATCACCCCGATGGGGACAGAAAACATTGGCCTTTCAGGTCCTGTGGCCTGTCTGACACAACACGCAAGGGATTTTCCCGACAGTATCATCCGTTTGGCTGATGGCCCTGAAGTATTTCATTTAGCTGGAAATCACGCCTGGTCCATTTCCCAGAGCTAGCTGACATTATGAGAAGCCCGTGCGACACGTCTGCAGTAAAGCGGCTCAATAACCCATCACCCGCCTTCAGGGTCCCACCACCCTCACATGGGAGCACAGGGCTCTGATGGCTTCTAGAGCAGAATTGCTACTTCCTGCTAGGATGGGATCCTAGCAAGCCTGTGTGTGTGCATGTGTGCACGTGTGTGTTGTGTGTGCATATGTGCAAGCTGGCAACCCTGTGTGCATGTATGTGTGTGCATGTGTGTGTATCCCTGCATGCATACTAGCAGGCCTTGTGTGTTTATGTGCATATGTGCATGTGTGTGTTGTGTGTGCATATGTGCAAGCTGGCAACCCTGTGTGCATGTGTGTGTGCACATGTGTGTGTGCATGTGTGTGTATCCCTGCATGCATGCTAGCAAGCCTCTGTGTGTGTGTGCATGTGTGCAAGCTGGCAAGCCTGTGTGTATATGTGCACGCATGTATGTGTGTGAGTACCCCATGTGCATGCTAGCAAGCCTGTGTGTGTATGCGTGCGTGTGTGTTATATGTGTGTGTGCTAGCAAGTCTATATGTGTCTGGTGTGCATGTGTGTGTTTTTGCATGTGTGTACCCATGTGATCATGCTTTGGAAAACAGTTTATCAGATGGAACCAAATTGTCCTCAGTCTCCCTGGCCATCCTGTCAGATGCCTCCGTTCCCTAACTGGGTTTAATCCCCTCACTAAACTGGGGAGCGTTATCCCCAAAATCATTCCCACAATGCAAGATCTGTGGCCCCGATTCCACAGCCAGTGAGCAGCAAAACTGAGGGATCCTAACCTTGATCTGCGAATTCAGAGGCCACGCCCTCCGCTGTGGTCCAAGTCCCCATCCTGGGACCCTGGGCAAGGCTTTGTGGCATGTCACGCTGCTTGAGAAGGTGTTAAGAAGAGCTCAGTCTCACAGCCCAAGGCGCCTACAGACAGGTGGGTAAGACCGAGCCAAGCAGGCTCGGTTCTGGAAGAACACCCCAAGGCCAGAGGGATCTGTTGCTCTCCGAGGTGATCTCTGACTGTATGTCAGCACTCTGCGTGACAGAAGCTGGGGGCAGAGTAAACAACTGAACACTCAAATGAATAGATAAATAAATGAACAAGTAAATAGATGTCATGCCTGGCTATCACCTAAGGCTCTAGAGGACAGTGTCTGTCACAGGGGACAGTGTCTCCCCGTCACAGGGGACAGTGTCCCCCTATCACATGGGACAGTGTCTCCCCAATCGCAGGAGATGGTGTCTCCCCATCACAGTGGACATTCTCCCAGTCACAGTGGACAGTGTCCCCCCGTCACAGTGGACAGTGTCTCCCCGTCACAGTGGACAGTGTCTCCCCTATCGCAGGAGATGGTGTCTCCCCATCACAGTGGACATTCCCCCGGTCACAGTGGACAGTGTCTCCCCGTCACAGTGGACAGTGTCCCCCCGTCACAGTGGACAGTGTCTCCCCGTCACAGTGGACAGTGTCTCCCCCGCCGCAGGAGATGGTGTCTCCCCATCACAGTGGACATTCCCCCGGTCACAGTGGACAGTGTCTCCCCGTCACAGTGAACATTGTTCCCCCGTCACAGTGAACAGTGTCCCCCCGTCACAGTGGACAGCGTCTCCCCCGCCGCAGTGGATGGTGTCTCCCTTATCACAGTGGACGGCGTCTCCCTCATCACAGTGGACGGCGTCTCCCCCATCACACGGATGGTGTCTCCCCCACTGCAGTGGGCAGTGTCTCCCCCACCACAGTGGACGGCGTCTCCTCCATCACAGGGGACAGTGTTCCCCTGTCACAGGGGATAGTATCTCCTCTGTCACAGGGGACAGTGTCCCCCCATCACAGTGGACAGTGTTTCCCCATTGCAGGGGACAGTATTTCCCCGTTGCAGGGGACAGTGTCTCCCCCATCACACAGGACGGTGTCCCCCCCCATATCTCCCATCGCTGCAGCGTCTCTTACAGAATTCAATCCTTCCCGAGTTGTCTCTAATGCTCTGCATGAAGGCTTCTGGGAAAACCATGCCATCAATCTGTGCTGGAGCCGTGCAGGCGTCCAGCACTTCCTGCCTCTGGCCTTGCTGCCTGGCAGGCTCCGTGGGGAATTCCCCACCAGGTCACACTCTGATGCTAAGTGACCACAGACCAGATGAAAGGAGGCAGCTGTGCCAGTGTCTGAGGGGTGGGGGCACCCGAGGGTTGGAAAACAAGAGGTGATGTAGCTTTAATGACTACGGGGGTCTCTCCTCAGATACCATCCCTGCCGTGACCTTCTGCCCTTGGACACTTCCTCCAAGGGGGATGGAGGAAGTTAAAAGTCAAAGTTGGGCCGTGCCGTTTGTTGAGATTAAAACTTATGCCTGGCTCCTGGCACATAAGTTCTTTTTTATAAGGCTTATTTTTGTTTTATGTGTATGAGTGTTTTGCCTGCATGTATGTCTGTGTGTCACATGCGTACAGTGCTGGAAGAGGGCATGAGGCTCCCTGAAATTGGAGCTACAGATGGTTGTGAGCCACCGTGTGGTCCTGGGAACCAAACCTGGATCCTCTGCAACAGCAGTCAGTGCTCCGATCTCTCCAGCCCTGCTGGCGTGGGCACGTGAGTTCTAGCGACACTCCAGGGGGTACCAGCTATTGGCAGCTATGCTGGGCTAGAGGCACAGAAAGGAGTTCCTCCCTCCCTGTCCTGCTGAGCCTGGCACACATTCTAAAAATGCAGCTCAGACCCCAGAGCTGTCCTTCTAGGGTGAGGCTCTTGGCCCTCTGGAAGGACAGGAGCCACAGGACTGAGGTGGCCTCTGTGCAGCTATTGTAACACTCTCTCATAGAAAGAGGAGAGAGGCTCACGGGCCTCAGGAAACACAGAAGCCTCAGGAAGCTCATAAAACCCACAAGATGCAGGGAAGTCAGTTATTGCTGCAGGAGAGAGACTCTTCAGAGGTGATGCCTGCCGTTTGGGCAGAGAGCTCTACAAGTTGTGTGAGTCATGGCCCAGACAGATTCATACCATCAGAACCAAAGCTCATACCCAGACAGATACATACCATCAGAACCAAAGCTCATAACCAGACAGTTACATACCATCAGAACCAAAGCTCATAACGAGACAGATACATACAACCAGAACCAAAGCTCATATAAGAGAGCAGTTACACGGCCCTGGTACAGGTCACTGTGAGATAGGCAACTGACCCCGGTCTGTCTGAGAATGGAGGACCCACAGGGGCAGTCCTGATGTGGATTCCTGTTCCTATCTGGGACAAAGGGGTGTGCCTGCTCACTGTAGGGGCAGCTGCGTGCTCTCTGCCATGGCTGACGAGACAGGCTGCCACTACTGAGAAGCCCGGGGACGTGAAGATAGTGCTGACTCAATGTTTCCTACAGCGGAGGGGAAAGGAGTTTACGTGGCATCTGTGCTAAAGATCCCTTCCTGGAACCCAGGAACCTGCAGCCCACGGGAGAAACAGGAACGAGATGGGGGAAGAGCGTGACAGTAGTGGCAGGAGCTGTCTCTCAGGCCTGACCTTTAACACAGGAAGGAAAGTCTGTGGTCCAGCACATAGGGTAGGAGAGAGTCTTAGCAGGGAAAGTGTGACAATCAGGGACCATTCTCCATCTGCACTACTTGAATCGGGGAAGGCATTTTAAGGAGAAATGAGAGGGCTGGAGAGACGACTTAGTCTTTAAAGACTCACAATCAAAAAGAAATGAGCATCTCCCAGGGTGACTGCTGAGTCTGTAGGACAGGGGCCCTCACTCTGGGTTCTATGGGAGTGGAAAGCTGAGTGCTCCTTCAGACAAAGGTAGAGAATCTGAGACCATACAAAGGAACTCAGTCCTTGATGGACAGGGTCATAGGAGCCATTAGACACTGGGGTATCACCAGCTGAGGCTCCATGACTACTCTCTGGGACTAGACGACAGAGGAGGGCAGATATCACTGAGGGAAGTGAGGATTCAGAAGGCAGTGTTCTGGATGGGGCTGTGACCACAGGAAAGTTAGCTGGGGAGGTAAGGGCCTGGAAGCGATGTGGAAAGACTGTAAGAGTCTGAGCTTAGGGAGAAGCAGAGCAAGCAATACCATCTGAACATGTCAAGCAATGCCATCTTAACATGTCAAGCAATACCATCTGGACATGTCAAGCAATACCATCTGAACATGTCAAGCAATACCATCTTAACATGTAAAGCAATACCGTCTTAACATGTCAAGCAATACCATCTGAACATGTCAAGCAGTACCATCTGAACATGTCAAGACCTTACTAGCACTCCTGAACCCACAAGACGGTACAAGACCAAGCCAATTGACAGTATAGCATGGATGGGAAGGGCACCTGAGCCTCCACCCAGAGCTACTGAGTGACATCTGATGGCTGCTAAGGAAGGAAGAGTTGGCTCTCTTTAGGGGCGTGGCCTTTGGTAGGTTGGCCACACACCCATGGACACCTGTGTGCATACAGGATCACTAGTTAGACACAGTGGGCTGTTTTTATTTAAAGAAAGGGAGGGGCCCTGCAGTTCACAGGGTCATGGGGGACATCCTGAAGGAGTTCAGAGGGAGGGGGAAGTGAATATAACTGGAATATATTGTATACGTGTGAGCAATGCTAGAAGGGGAAATACAAGCACTCTATCGGTGATGCATTCTGTGATGCTGCCGTCCAAGGCGGACATGTTCACATCATTGCTTCAACAAGCCAGACTCTGCTGAATTTCTTTGGTCTCTGGTTGGCATCTATCAGGGGTAAATCGACATCTGTCTAGTCACGTGGTCAAAGAAAAAGTCACACAGTTTTTCTTTCCACAGGTTTACAGAGAACAACACAGGATGGGCGTCACCATAAGACAGACAGCCACAAAACGCTCAGTGGCCTCCAAGAATGCAGGAGCTGTGTTCAGCAATCAGGATGCCCCTGTCTGCGGGATCAGCTAGAAGGCAGCGGGCTGGTCCAGGACCTAAGAGCCCAGGGAGGAAAGCAGGACAAGAATCTTCCCAGCATGCCCAGCTTCCCCTCTTGTTCCTTTAGACCCGAGCCATAAGGCACTCCACAGGTTGTCCTATCCTTTGAAGGGCCCAGAGTTTCTACCACAGCAACTCAAACCAAAGGCACCCGAGTCACCCACCCCATACATTTCTCAATCCCCTTCTGGGTATCAGGTGTGCCACACCCCGTCCTCCAGTCAAGAGTGGAAGAGTCTTCTCAGTTGGACTCTGGAAGATGTCTCTTGAAATATAGTTGGACAGGGGCTGGGGCAGCCCAGGCTGCCACAACCAAGGATCACAGGTTAAATGCACACGTTTCCAGGTCTGGAGGGTAGAAGTCAGAGATCGAGGGGCTGGTAGGTTCCCCCTCCTCCTCTTCCTTCTTCTCCTCACCCCCTACCTTTTATAAAATTATAGACATACATGTGTGACTGGGTTGGCACACGTGAGTGCAATGCCAGTAGAGTCCAGAAGAGGGCATCAGAGTCCCTTCACTTGGAGTTACAGGGGTTGTGAACTGCCTGATATGAGTGATCAGAACTGAACGTGGGTCTTCTGCAAGTGCGGAAATTGCTAATAACCCCAGGGCATCTCTCCAGCCCCTGATAGAATTTTCTTGATGAGGCCTCTTTCTTGACTGTAGATGGCCACCTTGCTTCACCGTGTCCTCACAAGGTAGAAGGAAGACTGGGAGAGAGCCCTGCGCTCCAATCCCTTCCTCGTCTCATAAGGACACTGCTCCCGTCAGTGAGCCCTGCCTCATAACCTCACTTAAACTAAGTACCTCATCCTGCCATCACATAGAACCGGGGCCACTTACACACTCAGGCCACGACAGTCAAGTATCCTTCATAAAGACCCTGCACGAGACTCTCTCTCTCTCTCTCTCTCTCTCTCTTTCTCTCTCTCTCTCTCTCACACACACACACACACACACACACCACTTACACAGAGACTCACACACACAAACACACAGAATCTCTCTCTCACACACACACACACACAACACTTACACAGAGAGACTCACACACACAAACACACATAGTCTCACACACAGGCTCACAGGTTCACAAACACACACACAAACACACAGACTCACACATGTACACAGCCTGCTAAGTCATATCACGTCACACAACTGAACCACACACAGCATTCTCTTTCCAACAACCCACACGCCAGTTACCGCCTTGAACAAGAACACCCCTACAAGCGTAGACACTGGAAACATGGCATCTTTCAACCATGTCCATAAGAAAAGGCAGCTAACAGAGCAGTACTGTGGAGTCAGCTCACTCACAGGGGAGACACTCAACCTGTGCAAGAGAGAACCCCTTACACGCATGCCCTTAAGGCTCCTCTGTGCACAATTAGCACAAAAGGCCTTGTTTGTGTTCCATTAGCACAAAAGGCCTTGCTAACAACAGGCCTGTATCGCTGCTGTGTTTGAAACTGATGTCGCTGCAGGAAGTTTCTCAAAAGGCTGGAAGATGCTCTTCAGTAGCCAAAGTAATGATGGTCACAAAACTCCACACCTTCTAACTCACACCCCAGAACCACACAGACCAATGGGAACAGCTCAAGCCACGCTAACCTTACACCATGAATGTGCTTGGAAAACAGAGACACTGCAATACCAAGTTATCTAAAAGAAAATATGTACGTTCTGCAATACAGCTATTTCTTTATTTTTTCCTTAAAATGTATTTTATGGTGTGTGTGTGTGTGTGTGTGCGTGTGTGTGTGAACATGAGTGTAGTGCCTCTGGGGGCCAGTAGAGGGCATCCTGGGAACAAGAGCAGAGCAGCAGCAGCTGCTGAAGACACCATGATGATGAGGGAGCAGAAAAGAATTAAAGAATTGTGGGGGTTGACCACAGTGATCTGCACCCTGCTGGGGTTCCAGTGACACAGGAGCATGCCGTGGTCTAAACCTATCAGCAGCTTACTCAGTGTCTGTGCCTCTCACCTATTTAATGTCTGCCCAATGAAAGAACTGCAAGCAGCACTTGAACTCCAGACGCAATGATGACAGCCAACACGTTTAAGAATGAAAAATGGGCTTGACTCACTTTGAGGGGCAATTTTAAGGCAAGATGGGTAGGTGGATAGGTCTGTGGCAAAGCAAGTAAGACCTCTTCGCATTCTGTATGTTTAAAGAGTTTTATGGTATCATGTTGTGGATGGGGCTGGAGAGACGGCTCAGCAGTCAAGAGCACTTGCTGCTCTTGTAGGGAAGTGAGTTTCCTAGCACTCATGTTGGGCAGCTTACAAATGCCTGTAACTCCAGCTCCCGGGAATCTAGGGCTCTCTTCTGGACCTCAAGAGCATTGTACTCATGTGCACACACACATGCATGCACACACACACACACACACACACACACAAGCACACAGGTGTATAAGTAAAAGGTATTTTTTAAAATCACATAAAAATGTTGCAGGAAATGCTGGAGATTTATCAAAAGGGCGAGGCAGCCAAAATTGACTGAGCTAGGAATCCAGGCGTCCAGATGGACATAAATAAACAAGCGGATAAATAAATAATGCAAGGCAGCACAAGCCCTTCAATATGGCAGGGCACACAAAACAACCAGCAAATATAGCGAAATCACCATCTGGACGACATTAGAATAATTGATTCAATAAGAATCATCAATGGAAGCTAAGATAAGTGGGCAAAAGTTTAATGAAAAATAAGGTGTTTATATAGCCTCAAACTGTGAATTAATTACAAAGGGGAGTACGATTGGGTCTGCACTGAAGGAGTGAGCAGACACCCTCTTCACCAGGTTGTGTTACACTTGGCACGACTGAGCCCGATACACAGAGAGGGAACCCGAGTTACTTTTGTGAGATCTACTTCAGAGGCGTGTCCTGGATGTAGGCATCCGGAAGCCCCTGGTGACCCACAGGGAAGGGAGTGCCACAGAGCAAAGGCAGCAAAAAATGCCAGTGCTGGGGCTTGAGAGACAAGCCAGAGGTTAGGGACACCGGCCGCTCCTTCACGGGACCCGGGTCCAGTTCTCAGCACCCACACAGAGGTTCACAACTGCCTGTAACTCCAGTCCTGGGGGTGCCAAGGCCTTCTTTGGCCTCTGCAGCACTGGACATACATGTACCAAGCATATATGTTGGCTAACATTTATACACATAAAATAGAAATAAATAAACCTTTGTAAAAGTGCCAGTGTCACTAAAGACACGGGCTGTTTTCCTGGTGGACGGGCGATACGGAGAGATACTGGTGGGTCCTGGGACAGGACCTGACTTAGTGCTAAGCATCAGTCAACATTGTCCTTGTCACATTTGCCGTGAAGGACACAGGAGCAAAGCCTGGGTTGGGTGAATAGATTGCCTCAGGCCTATTTTCTTGATTTTTTTGACCACTGCAGTGGATTGTGCTTGAGATTCTTCTAATTCTTAGGATGTACGTACTGAAGTCTTCTGGATTACTGGGTGTCACGTCTAAGCCTTTCTTTCCAAATGCTCAGGTGTATACACACACACACAAATACATATATACACACATACAAACACACACATAAGCACATACACATATGCACACACATACATGCACACACACACCAACACACACATATAACATACACACACAAGTGTATGAAAAAGTGGAAACATGGTTAGGGACCAACTCTGTATGTTGTGTTTGTCAAATAAGCCCAAGGACCTGAGTTTGCTATCCAGATATCATGAAAAAAAGAAAATCCAAGCATGGTGGTGCGTTCTGGTAATCACAGCCCTGGAGAAGAGGGCAGGTGGATCCTTTTGGCTTGCTGGCTAGCCAGCCAAGTGCAGTTAATGAACCCAATGTCCTAGTGAGAGACCGTGTCTCAAAAATCAACTCCTGAGGATGACACTGCCATGTGTGGACACACCCAAATATGCAACTTTCATACATGCATGTATGCACCTGCACACACATCAACATACACATGCACTTGTGCACAAACAACACACACATACAAACATGCATACACATAAATCATGCACGCATGTGTGCATGAAACAATACACACATAGCATATGCTCGCATACAAATATGCATGTACACATATCTTCATACATAGACATACACAATGCACCTGCACACACACGCATATGTATGTGTAGGCATGTGGACACACACATACATACCTGTACTCATGCAGGTGAAGAATCTTGGTGAAGCGCATTAAAAAATTGCTATTTTATTTCTATAACTTTTCTGAAATTTTTAAATTACATAAAACTAGGTATCTAAAAGATAAAAAGGCCTGATTGTCAGAATTCTCTGATTTTGACCAATCTTTCCTGGCTCAAAACAGGGAGATCCCTCTGACTCAGAAAACCCTGAGGACTGAGAACTTCTGGGACCACATGACCATCCCGAGGAGAATAACAATTGCAGCGTGACTTGGTGCATGTGCAGGTTGGTGTGTTGTGCAGGTTGGTGCGTGTGCAGGTTGGTGCGTGTGCAGGTTGGTGCACGTACAGCAGACAGAAGGCACTCTTGAGCTGGAGCGTGCGGTTTCCGTTCACTCCAGCCAGTTCGAACAGATTGTCGCTGACAGAGGACGGCTTCTCTCAGAGAGCGCCAAGGAGCAGACCTGACAGCCGCCTCCCCCACCCAGTCCTGGAACCACCATCAAAGACGCAATTAATAAGCCAAGGGCGAGACTCCTCTTTCTCACACAGCCTCAGATATGAATCAACCCCAAAGTGTTAATAGATCACCCGCTATCTCTATGACCAAACACAATTTGCATTTGAGATGACATCTGCAATATTTTAAAAGCTCAAGTCTAAAACAACAAACTTGGCAGCTTTTCTGAGTAGCAATTAACACAGTGACTAATCCCATCAAGGAGACGGTAATTGGCGTGGAGATCCCCCTCACACCAGCGGCAGGTTGAGAAACTTAATCCTAACCTCTTTTTAACAGTGTAGACTCCGGAGCCTCTCTGCTCATCAAGGAAACAAACGCAATTATTAAGGACAAGGGTAATTACCCTCCGGCTCCAAAACAACCACAACAAAGGACTGAATAAACAGCAGGCGTGTAGAAGGGTGGGCTTGGACCACAGGAAAGCTCTTTAAGTGACTGCCACACTAGGTAGGTAGGCTGTGGTACCTCCGCCTCTGACCCCACTCAGCACAGCTGGTCAGCACAAGCCCCAGGTGCAGCTGATCCACTCGGGGGAGGGAGGAGACCATGGAACGTGAGACAGATGCTGCAGGCCTTGGATGGGCTGGACAATGTGACTAGGACCCTGCTGGTTTACTCTCAGCCTGCTTAATCCAGTTATTTTCCCCAAGCAGAGGCTCTTCCCAGATCGGCTGGCATCCATCATCTCCTCAAGCTCTTGGTGAACACAGAGCCCTGTGAATTTTACCCTCTGAACCACGACAGCACACACAGCGGGCCAGACGCCGACTCTGATTCCGGCAGGTTGGCACCCGCCATGGAACCGCGTGTTCTAGGTTATTAGGTCAACATCATGACCAAACCTTGGGAAGGAAGGGGTTTGTTCATCTCGCAGGGTACAGTCCATAGCTGAGGGCAGTCAGGGCAGGACCCTGGAGGCAGGACTGAAGTGGAGCCATGGAGGAGTGCTGCTTACCGGCTCACTCTCCGTAACTTGCTCTGCCTGCTTTCTGATATGCCCAGGACCACCAGCCAAGGGGTGGCACCACCCATGGTGGACTGGGACCTCTCACATCGATCATTAATGCATCTGATGGAGGCATTTGCTCATCTGAAGTCCCTAGGTGACTCTAGGATGTGTCAAGTTGGCAAAAACGAACCAGGACTCACAGGGTTCTCAAGACTCTTGCCTGCTGCAGCCTGTGCCACTTAGTACATGAGGAACAGACAGGAAGGTTCTAGCAACATCTTCCCAGGCTCTTGGATGCTCAGCACTACCTGGTACTATGTGGGCAAAGGGAAAGAGCGGCTTCTCACTGTGTGCATCTCAGCTGACCCTAACTGTAGACCTTCTGGCGAAGTCTGGCATGTATCTTTGTGGATGGATGGATGGATGGATGGATGGATGGATGGATGGATGCTTGGACAAACACAAAAACAAGCTATCATCAGCCTGAACTAGTGTGCTTACTAGAAAAGCAAGTAGAGCTAGCAACATAGAGGCAATGTGGATGTTTGTAGTACCTGTAGCGCGGCCATGTGCTCTTGGCCACAGAAGCACCAGGCATGAGAGAGGGGGCTCCCATCACTGTATGGATTGCTACCCTGTGTACAACAGATGAAGTAGCACTTCACTGAGGAGAGAAATGTCTCCTCTCCGGGCTGGTACCACCCTGATACCAACCCATAGTAACACCCTGGTTTTTGGCTAGTAGCAGAGCGTGGGAACTGCCAGCTGAGGGGATGCCTGGGACTGGGAAGATAGGGAGGTGGCTTTGAGAAGTCTGCCACCAAAGGGTGGGAAGGGCTCAGATCTCATGCCGATTGAGGAGAGCGGTAAGCAGATCTCAAATCCTGAAGGAGAATCCGAGAGAGAAGAGAGGAGGGGAGAGGAGAGGAGGGGAGGAAGATGAGAGTGAGATGGGCTTTGGACAGCGCATGCATTTGTGTTGGTATGAAGTCCACCCGTTGAAGAGAAGCAGGAGCGCCAAGTGGCGGTGCTTCCTCTGTAGTCTGTAACAGCCGGGGCAGGAGAGTGGTGAGCCTGTCTTCTCTTCCGTTTTAGATGAGCGTGGAAACTCACTGCTGTTGGCACCAGCCACATGGCACCTTAGACATTTTCTGGGCAGCCCTGGTGTCACCCAGAGACATCTACTGAATACATGTCTTCTCTCCAATCAGAAGGAAAGTTCCTTCAGGGTGAGAACTTGGAATTATCCCTCCTTAAGCCCTGTACAGACAGAGTCCAGCAAGGCGCTGAGCCCAGCTGCAATGCAATGACAGCTAGTGTGGATTCTTACGCTGCAGCTACGAATCACAACACGCCAGATCAGAGCGGGATTCTCACACTGCAGCTACGAATCAGAACACACAGATCAGAGCGGGATTCTCACGCTGCAGATACGAATCAGAACACACAGATCAGAGCGGGATTCTCACACTGCAGCTACGAATCAGAACACACAGATCAGAGCATCCTGTCCTGAGGGGGACACCACACAGGGTGCCCTCAGCATTCTGGTTTTGTAGGAAGCGCCTGTCAGGGGGGTTATGGAAGAGGAGCCAGTTTCCATCTGAGTGGCAGGGGCAGCCAGGGAATTGGGTAGACTACAGGAGGGAACAGCCCACAGAAACCACATCCACAGAGGGCTATTTGGACTGGAATTTAGAACTCGTGAACTCAAGAGTCTTTAAATACATGCTTCTCCGCCATCGACTGCCCTTTAAATGGACAGAATTTGAAGGACTGAAAGAAATTGATTGTGGGAGAAAAAAACAAACAAGCAAGAGATTCAACAAGAACAGTGTCAATAAGCAGGGGAACATAAAACCTGATCTTCAGAGGTCAACATTATGCAGAAATCCTACTTATAGTACCGGCAAAGATAAAATATGCAGGAATAAACTTATTGCGGTGTGTGTAAAACTTCTAAGGAAAGATGGACATTTACAAACTAACACAAGCATGAACAAGCTCTTGAAGACCTGGGAAGGCAATAGTTGTTCTTGGATGAGTGACTCTGTGTCGTAAGGAGGCCACTTGTCCCTGAGCTGATTTACAAGCTGAATTCCATACCATGGAGCTACACAAATCAATACTAAAAGTTCATGCAGGAAAACAAGATTGAAGAATATCTTGAGGAACAGTGAGAAGTGGAGGTCTCACTCTAGTGTCTCAGAGGCACACCTCCTCCCAGACACGGCCACAAGGCAACCATAATTAAAACAGCGACTCCCCTGCCTGAGAGAGGTGGAGCGGTAAACAAAGTGTGGGTAGTCACCCAGCTGCAGCCGGAAGGTCAGTGTGAATAAATGCAGCTCTCGGGCCACTGCAAGGACCAGCATCGGCACAAGACACCCCAAGACCAAGGTCTCAGCACAAAGGAAATGTATCTGCCCTAGAGGGACAGAGGGCAGGGCAGGCCCAAGGTGCAGAGTCAACACAACGGTACCCCTAGCACACATCTCCAGACACGGAAAGACCTGCTTTGGCCATGGCCACTACTGTAAAGCATGGGGGTCTCTAAAGCATATTGCCGCAGGGTCTAACAACCTCCCTTCCAGACATACACTCAAGGGAGATTAGATCAACCCTTCACAGGGACACAGCAACACCATGCTTACAGGGATATCAACTACAGCATCAGTATATGAAGGTGACCTGAGCATCTGTCGTGGATAAAGCAGGCGTGATATGCACGTACATGTACATGATATGTATGTGCACATATATTAGAGCACTGGTTAGCCCTAAACATAGAACGTGTCCTTCCAGTTGCCCCAACATGGATGATATATGTGTCAGGGGTCAAGACGATAAATTAAAGCGGCCTCTGACTAAAGTAAAGATGTTCTATGATGTCACTTACACATGCAACATAAAACCTCCAAATAGACAGACGCAGAGAACTAAACAATGATTGACCGTGATAGGAAGTGGGGGGAAGGACTGGGGGGGTGCAGGTCTAAGAACCCAAGGCAGCAGATGTGGAGGTTTAGAGATCTTGGTACACTCCATGAGGACCACGGGTAAGAAAATCGTGTTGAATTCATATATAAGGGATAGATTGTTAGCTGCTCTTTATTGTGTGCATTCTCTCTCTCCTCACACACACACACACACACAAATGTACACATGCATGTACACACGCAAATAGAAAAAATGTAAAAAGAAATTATAACCAGAAGTAAGCAATATTTATTCTAGAAATTCAAGGTTGGTTTCGCACCTAAAAATTGACTTATGTCCCATGGCATCACAACTGATGGACTAAACACTAAGGCGCGTGGCGATCTGAGTAGGCACAGGAGCATTTGAGAAACCTGGTGTGTCTCCAAGAGGAAAAGCTTCCCCTGGCAGCTCGCTTCCTAAGCCCTAAAAGGACACCTACAAAACCCCCAAGGCTCATGTTGTCCTGAGTGGTGAGACTAGAAGGTTTCCCTCTCAGCCGGGAGCAAACGAAGATGTTCACTCTCACCAGCTCCACTCCACAAGGCTCCGAAGGCTCCCACAAGCAAAACAGTGGACATCCAAATTGTAAGACAAAAAATACAACTAAGTCTATTTACAGATAAGATGATCTTTTACAGAGAAGAATCCTAAGAAATCCACCCAAACTGTTAAAGCTAATGAATGAATTCCTCGAGTTGCAGGATACAATGTCAAGACAGAGAACTCAGTTGTATTCTTACATAACTTCAATGAGCTCTCCGCAAATTAAATTCATAAAAACATCGCCATTCACAATGGCTTTGAAAATACAGAGTACTCAGGAGTGTTTGTGGAAACCGAAACTGTTGTGGGAAATTAAATACATAAGCAAACAAAAAAAACATGCTACTCTTTCTGAATCAAAGGACTCAGAGAGCCATGGAGACACGCCCCACACTGCTTTCTGACATAGGCAATCCCTCACTGAATGCCTTCCAACCTCTCTGTAGACACTGTCATGCTGATTCCAAAGTTCATGTGTAATTGCAAAGACACAGAACAGCAAAAGCAATATTTTTAAAAAGACCCATGCTGAAAGAACGGCCCAGTTGATCAACTGCTTACGGTACAAGTACAGGGACCTGAGTTCAAATCCCCAGCACCTGAGTAAAAAGCTGGGCAAACCCAGTGCTAAGGAGATGGGAGGGTTCCTGGAACTAGACCACGAGTGAGAGCCCCTGTCTCAAATGCTGAAGAGTCACTGAAGAGAGCCCCTGACATCAACCTCTGGCCTCCACATACGGGTCATCTGCACACTGCACACGTATGTACATAACTCCCTCCTGCTCAGAGAAGGGGGAAAACAAACTGATGAGGACTGACTACAGAACATGTAAAGCTTATACCAGGACGGACAGAGTTCTCTGCTGACCTGACTCGCAACCCAAACAAGAGTCCGTTCCTTTCTCAGCATTGGAGCTGGGGCAGACACCTGCTGGAGAAAAGGCTTAGACGCCGACCTCACACCACATGCCAAAGCTGACTGCACTGGCGAGCCAATGGCTAGCTGCAAGAGCAGAGACAATTTTAGGAGACAGTGGTATAGATTTTCAGGACTCTGTATCTGGCAAAGTATCTTTAAACACACAAAACATTTGACATTTGTGATACCAAAGCACAGACAACAAATCATAAACAGACACAACTGGATTCCATCAAAAGAACTTTTGTGCTTTGAAGGAAGAAGAGGAGGAGGACAAAGAGGACAAGGATGCGGACAAGGAAAGTAACCCAAGGAACAGGAGAAACATTCTCAAGTCATGTCTGGTAATGAACTTATATCTCGACTTCACAGAGAGCTCCAACAACTTGATCACAAAAAGCTGATAAAGACGAAATAATTGGCAAAGAGTCTGAATAAGCATTTCTTCAAGAAGATATGCAAATATCCCCAAATGAACCCCAGAGATGAGCTATCTAACTCACGGTGGGGGTGTCTCAGTGTACTCAGTGACTGATTGGAAATGTCAGTCAGCCACCATGGCCGAAGAACGGGACTGCACCTGCCACTGGCGGGTGTGTGAACGCGGGATCTCCACCTGGAAAACAGTCCTGGCCTGGCCATTCCTCACATCTAACTACTGGGCTACCACGTGCAGCAGCCAGCTCACCTCAAAGCGCAAGTGAAAACAGCCCAAACATCCGTCCTCTGAGGTGTGGATGGACCACATCTGCCCGATCTGGATGATCAGGTTGTAGTGGACCATGCTAAGGAATCGAGTGGGCTGGCAAGATGGCTGGGTTGGCAATGCGCGTGTCACAGAAGCATGACATACACAACCAGCACTCACATACAGAACCAGGAACCAGGCACAGCGGCACGTGCTTGTAATCCCAGAGCTTGGGGGGCTGAGCGACGGATAGATCCCTGAGCTCACTAGCCACCAGCCTGTTAGAGCGAGAAACTCTGTCTCAAAAAATTGGGTGGATAGTGCCTGAATAAAGATTTCTGAGGTTGATTTCTGCCCTACACACACACACACACACACACACACACTCAATTATAAAGGAATAAAGTACAGATAAATTCTACAACCTGGATGGTCCTTGTAAAACATTGCTAGGACCAACAAGATGGTTCTGTGGGTTAGGGTGCCTGCTGCCAAGACAGACAACTTGAGTTTGAACCCCAGGTCCCACATGACAGAAGGAGAGAACTGCCTCCAAAAGTCATTCTACACATGTGCCACGGCAGATGCGTACATATGTGTGCGTGTGTAAGATATATATTAAATAAATAAAATATATAATTTTTAAAATGTAATAAAAATGATGCCAAAAAAGGGAGCCAGTCTTCTATTTCATAATTTAATTTATACAAAAGTTCACAACAGAGAGCTGAGGGTGGGGCTCGGTGTGTGAAGTGTGTGCCAGGAGGACCCCTGGTTTAGATCCTTAGCGCAATGTAAATTCCAGCCTGGTGACACACACCTGGAGCCCCAGAGCTGGGGGTGACGGTGCTAGGCAGATCTGTGGAGCTCACTGGTCAGTCAGCCTAGGCAAACCAGTAAGCTCTGGGCTCAGTCAAATCCCCTGACTTAAACGGTAAGGGGGAAAGCAATTGAGAAAGATACCCTAGGTCCATTCAGTTCTGACCCTCACATGAACACACACGTGTGCACAAACACGCATACACACGCACACGCCACAACATACCACACTCACAACACACTCAAAACATGTTAGTTCATAATAAGGGTTGTGAATTTAAATGAAATTAATATTGAAGGTAGATTAATAGTTGCGTGGGGTCAGGGGTAATAAGGACAGAGGGACGGTAGGGTGATAGCAAATGCTACAAGGCATCTTTCTGAGGTGACAAAAAGTCACTCACAGGCCTTCTCTGTGATTATACTACAGCCCATTTGATGAGCACACTTTACATGGGCGGACCAATGGATGGAGAGGACCCAGCTTCAGTGCCCAGGACCTGCATCGCAGCTCACAGACATCCATAACTCTAGTTCCAGGATATCCGACATCCTCTTGTGACCTCTGTAGGGGACAAGGCACACACACGCTGCACAGACATACATGTGGGCAAAGCACCCATCTACATAAAACCAAATAAATGATCTAAATGCGTGGATTATACAGTAGATAAGTTATATTACAATAAAGTCGCTCAGAAAACCGTTTTCAGTTTGACAAGAAGCATGATAATCATAAACTCCCCGAGTAGCACTTCATAAGATATTTATCAGGTTTTTTGCTTTGTGGGTTTTTTTTTTAACGCCAGAAAATACAGAAAGCGCGGGAGCCTATCAATCAGGTCATCCTAATCATGCGATCGGTCAGTTAACACCAACAAGAAAGAGGGTAGCTAGATAGCCGGAACCCCCATATTGCTGTGTACCCTATCCAACCACAAGAAAACAAACCAACTAGAGACTACGGGGCAGTTTACAAATACCGTTCTTCTCCAAAGGTTAGGCTCGAGACGGAGAATCCGGCTTCAAAGATCGAAGAAACGCGAAGACTCAGTGAAGGTGTCACCCTAGCTCGACCCCTGGACCAAAATCCAAGACCGCAATCTCCTTCCTCCGCTATGGGACAATTGTTGGAACTTCTATGCAAGATGGGCATTAAACAACAATAATATATCAATGTTAACTTCCTAGTTTTGTTATTGGTCACGTGCTGTGAACACAAACTTGGTGGGCCTTCTGAATTATTAGGAGGGAGGTTCCGGTGGGTCAGTCTGGAGCCCAGTCCAAGAGCAGGCAGCTCCCACTCATCCCCCAGCAGCATTGTGGGGAGAGAGTCTTGGAAAAGGACGGTGGGGAAACAAAAGCCTCTCCCTTGTGGGGAGGGGTGGGTGGGAAGTCAGCGAGCAAGACTGCCAAGTGGAAGTGGATGTCAGCAGGAAGGCAGCACTTCAGAGGGCAGGCAATGGTGGGGATGAGATGGGGATCAGGGAGGGAGACTGAACACCAGACGGAACCAGGGACGCTGTGGGTATCAGGAGAGGTGGCACCTCACAGAAACAACAGCTCAGAGAGGGCCGGATGAAACACCTGCCACCTGCACCCTGGAGATCCTGGAAGACGCCGCTTGGCCAGCGAGCTGGGAGTGGCAGGTGACAGTCACTGTGGAAGTGAGACCGCAGCGGCGTGGGAACAAAGGAATGACATGAAAGGAACAGGTCCCGGAATCTACTCCAGGGTGACAGCCACACTGTAAGTCTGCTGGCTGGCTACAGCGTCCATCGCAAGTGTGATTCCTGAGAGTCAGGGTCAGACCCCGAGGGTGGTGGCAGGTAGGATCACAATGGTCAGGGTCAGTCCACACACAGTCCTTAGACACTGCACTGCTGGATCAGGGGCACATCATGGACCTGGGACTTACTGAGTCCTCGGAAGACAACCCCTCTACAACCCATCCACACTGACAGCGCAGTGGAAGGGAGGCTGCCCTGCCAATTCTGCTAAAGGAGATGGAACAAGATTGCTGCCTTCTGCTCTGTCTTCCCTACCAAGGAAATGGTGTCACTGGGACAGTCAGGGGACAAGCTGACCATAGAGGTCAATCCCGCAAAACCTTTCTTCCCTCTGTTCTCACTTCCCCCAAGACTACATTGAGCACTGGCTCCTGGAAGCGGGGCCATTTCCTCAGGACCCAGGGAGTCATCAGTCCTCAGGCTATGATGTGTAGCAGAGGACCGAAAGCCATGATTGGCAGATCAGGAAGGGAATCCGGGTCCACGGAGTCCTCAAAACAGAAAATCTGATCTGACCCAGGCAGACTGGAGACCAGCGGGACAGCATAGCCAAACAGAATCAACCACAACCTAGTTCCACAGGACCGCCCCCATTTGCATGGCAGGGAGTGTATGATGGGAAGTTACATGCAAAGTGGCTCACCCTAACCTTTTAAGGACTCCAAAGTGAATATGTCTGTTCCCTCCTAGTCCCTGGCCAGGTACTGGTGGGTCTTCTGTTACTGCTCACCCACTACGCTCCACCACACATAGTAAACTGCTTTCTTTCTTCTCTTCCTGTTCTGGTCAAGTGGGTAGATCTTATCACAGACCCTATCAGCCAGGAAGACCATCTGCACCTGTGAAGCAGGCTTCCCCCAACTGCTTACAGCTGGAGCCTTGTCTTGGGGAACCTCAATAATGTCTTTCAGGACCCGCTTCTGACCCACATAGTCCTAACCTAGGGGGGAAAAAAACCTTCCCTTCCCCCTGTTGAAAACACACCTAGCTCACCCTCCAAAGTGATGTCATACTTAACCTGCCAGGAAGTACACATTTCTGCAGTTCAGGGTGGGTGGAGAGATGAATGGAAATACAGACAGAAATAGATGACTACAGATAGGTAGATGGATAGATAGATAGATAGATAGATAGATAGATAGATGATAGATAGATAATTGATAGACAGATAAACATAGGTAGGTAGATAAAGATAGGTAGAGAAATGATAGATAGATAGATAGATAGATAGATAGATAGACAGACAGACAGACAGACAGACCATCCTCCCTATTTCCTTTCTGTTCTCCAAGGCTTACAACACAATGCCAGGCAACCAGCCAGTGTTTAACACATACTTGTGAACGTCAAGATAATGAAGTATTCACCGAGATGTCATTAGAAAAAAAAATGACTGAAACGAGATAATAAAAGCTCTGCCTTACTTACGAAGTTTGAACTTTCTCTAGAAACTTTTTGAACAGATTTTGTAATTGATGCCTTTTCATCATGACTCAGAACTGGAATCAAAATATTACCAGTGCAGTATGGCGGTCTACCCGCGCAATGCTGAATGTGCCCTGGTAAATAATTCCTGCTTATAATGGCATGCTGTAGATTTAAATCTTACCCCAGACATGAAAAAGGACAGTTAAATCAACTTTGTCCATTTAAATATCATTTTCCGAGATCTAGAACCCATCTCTTTATTGCTCAACAACCCTTAGCAATTTCTTTTGCCCTCATTTATTTCTGGTTCCCAGGGGGAATCCTGTCTGATTTATTGGAAATTAGTTCTCACAGCTAGTAAATGCTTTAAACTGTTTTCATATAAATCACTCTAAAATCCGTGAGAACACTAGAGCCGGGCTAGAATGATCTCTTCCAGTAACACTGAGCAGAGCCACACCCTCTGTCCTGCTGACAGGCTCAAACAGTCCCTGGGGGAGGGCCCTGGGAGCTAAGGGCCTCAGACCCAGCCCCTCCTCCCTTTCCACTCCTATTGTATACAGTGATCACCTACATATCAGATATTAGCAAACCAGCTTCTCTTGAGGCCGGCTGTTCCGAGGAACATCAGGACACCCAGGACAATGTGAACAAGCCATCTATGGAGGGAGAATGTCACACTGCCTGTGCCCACCAGCCTCTGTTAGCCTCCATCTGCCAGGACAGGTTCATCTCCCTTATAGTAACAGAGGGTTTATTTACTGCTCATACCAAATGGCCCTTGAGTTCGCTAGGGAGTCTGGGCCTCATCTTCTTTCAGCTACAGTGACGGGCACTTGTCCACACTCATACTTTCAAAATGGCCAGGGTAGGAAAAGGAATATGGTGGGGCGGCGGGGACGGGGGGGGGGGGGTAAGAAGGTGAGACTCCAACTTTGACCCTTGTCACTTTCCCTCATCTGTCATTGGCGAAACCAAGAGGCATAGTCACTGAAACAACACAAGGCTGGGAGGAGTGGAAGTCTCCCCGTGTTCAGAGGACACACAGGACCAATGGCTAACCGACTGCCCAGCCCCTCTGCCAGTGGTGGGTCAGATGACTGGTATGTGTGTGTTCTTGTGTTTGTCCTACCATAAATCTAGAAAACTCCCTGCAGGCCAGCACGCGGGACCCTATTCTGAGAGTGTAGCAGCTCCCACACAGCAGTGGCAAGATGCCTGATGCTCTTCACAGGAATCAATCTAAAAAACAAATGGTTGTTATCAGAATAACTCCCGGGAACAGAGAGGGCTCTTCAAATTGACAAAGGAAAGGAGCCTCGAAGGCACAAGTGGAAACTAAAAATCACGCAACTCAAACACTCTCGGCAGAAGAGAAGAGCCAAAATATCTCTCTTAGCCCTGAGCCCCGGGCTCGGGGAAGGTAGGGTCAGCCGATGGACAGCCGAACCCACGGGCGCTCTATACCAAACTAGCGGCTTTTCTCTCTTGCTCTTTCCGCTCCCAGACTCCTGCAGAGAGTCCTATTTCAGAAGGAGCCTCCACGCATTGCTGTGAGACAGCAGGATAAAATGCTAGGCACGGTAACGAATTGCGTAAAGGATGGTGCATAGAAACCATTTTTAAGCCGAGAACACCCTTCATGGACCAAAATGATCTATATGCAGACAGACAGGGCTCGTGTATCTTCTGGAGAAATGATAGGACCTTATTCAGTGATTTAAAGAACAGCTCCATAAAAAAAATAATCCCACATATAAATATTTAAATATAGTTTATTATACTCAATACCTGTCCAAACATAGCCTCACTATAGATCTTTTTCCAACTGAACTCAAAACCCCGGACTCCAGGCATAGTAGGAAGAATCTTTAAAATCAACGAGAAACCTCACCATGCTTTTGGGAAGATGGAGTTGTTTCTTAAAACCAACTTACAAGAAATAAAAACAGCTATGTTTTGACCAGATATTGACGAGAGAAGAGGTTTGTGGAGGGAAGGAATCTAGTCAAAGTGTTTATTACTTGTTTTCAGGTTCTACTCCTGACAGCATTGCTCTACAAACTAGAAATAGCTTGTGTTATTAGATACAGCTTTGTTTTTCAAACATATCCTTCCGGGGCTGAGGAAGCACACAGCTATTCGGCTGCTTGCCCAGCACACTCCAAACCCTAGGCGCACCTCGTAAACCAGGGTGGTGGCACATGCCTATAATACACAGCATATACGAGGTAGAGGCAAGAGGATCAGACGTTCAAGGTCAGCCTCAGTTACGTAGTGATTTCCAGGGCATCCTGGGCTACAGGAGACCCTGTCATTGTTTGCTTCAGTTGGCAGCTTGATAAACCCGAGAGGAGGGACCCTCAGTTGAGTTGGTGCCGCCACTGGACTGGTTTGAGGGCATATCTGTAGGACATTTTCTTAATCACTAATTGGATATAAGAGGGCCCAGCTTACTATTGGTAGCACCATCTCTAGACAGATGGGCCCTGGCTGTATAAGAAAGATAGCAGAATGTGAGCCTGGAATTAAGCCAGTAAGCACATCACTCTGGGCTCTCTGTGCAGTTTCTGCCTCCAGGTTCATGTCTCAGCTTCTCTCATTGACGGACTGTAATCTGTAAGCCAAAAAAACCCTTTCCTCCCTGAGTTACATTTAGTCACTGTGGTTACGATGACAACAACGGAAAGCCAAGTAGGACACACCCCATCTGAAAGCCAAAGCAAACAGAACCCCAAATATTCTCTTAGTTCAGGCCCCCGTGGATATGGGCTTCCAGCAATACGAGCCTCTATATATCCCTGAGAAGGACACTGGAGCGACGGAGGACACAGAAGTAGATACCATGTTCCAGTGTCTCATGCTTCTTCAAAGGCCCTGCCATTTCAGCCTCAGAGACTACTGATAACATTAAGAGGACTCTGCAGTTGGTGACAGCTCTGGGCTCCTGGCCTCTTCTGTAAATCTCCCTCCACACCCCAATGGGCACATGGAGATTGTCTTTCCAAACAGCTGCTCTGCTCTTCCGCAGTCGGCAGCTCCCGGGGGGCTCAGGACACCTGCAGGACTCACAACATTGTCTGCTTCAGTAAGAAACCAGAGAATGGCCACCTGGACTCTGCAGTTGGAACCAGCCATCAAGTCTGTGTGACCCCTGCTTGTCCCTTCTTCTCTAGGGTGGGTGCACACCAGTAGACTGGTTCTGTCCCCAGAGTCTGTCCTAGACTGTTCATGGGCTTGTTTCCCTGCCCTCTCGCCTCCTTCTCCAGCCACAGAAGTTACTGGAACTTACCTACTGTCGAGAGCACCAGCTGGTTTGCAGCTGCAGAGGCTCATGTAAGGGATCATAAATTCCAGGCTGCCCTTGACTCTCTGGGGAGATGTGTGACTTGAAAAATGGCACACTCTCTGGAGAGCAAAGGCCTGTTTTTAAAGGACAAGAGAAGGGGATTGTACAGGAGAGGAATTTAATAAAAAAGTGTTTATTGCAAAAGATGCCAGAGTCCTCCGAGAGTTCTGATGCTCATGAAGGCCTGCAGCTGGGCGCCAACCCCCTGGATGCTGCCCGAATCTGAGCTCTCTGCAGAAGGTCAAGGAGAAACTTGTAAAGAACACTCTGCCCAGAGACCGCCCCATTTGGAGTGTTTGATGAAGGCCAGAAGACAGCCACAGGCATCTCTTCTCAGGAATGACCCACCTTATCTCTTGAGACAGGGTGTCACACTGACCAGAAACATGCCAAGTAGGACGGCCTGGCTGGCCAGCAAGCCTGGGGGACCTGGCTGTCTCTGTGTGCCCATTGCCGAGGTTACAAGCATATGTGCTACCAGGCTTTGCTTTTTTAAAAAAATATAATTTCTAGGAACGGAATTGGGGTCTTCACATGAGCAAGGCTAGCATTTTACTGAGTGAACAGTCTCCCTCCACCCCTTGCCCTACCCCTGTCTCTTCCTCTCTTGCCCAGGAATTTCCTTTGTTCTGTACCTCTGGTTCAAATCATCGGCCTGCCACAACTAACAGAATGACTTAGGGCAAGTTCTGAAACTCTACTAAGCCCACTTGCTCATCTGTAAAGTGGGAGGCGCAGGTCTCACTCACAGGGCGATGAACTTGATTGACAGCTTGGAGTATCTATCATACCTAGGAGGAGACAGTACCACAGGATCTGATCCTCATAGTCACGGCCTCTACCCTGGCATGTGGCACTTGGCTCCGTGACTAGTTGTGGCCAACGACACAGATGGTCCCATCAGTCTCTGCTAGCCCTAGGCTGTAGATCTCACACAACAGTTTTCACGTCTGAGACCCCAGGTGTTCCTCCCCATTTTGTCCGTGCATCCCCTGCGTAGCTCCGTCCCTCTCACCTTGGGGCCTGCTTATAAAAACCTGGAAAACCCCTTGGAGAGAAATCGCGGTGCCATCACAAGTCAGGTGGTACCATCTCAGCCCCAGGCCAACTGCCCAGAGATATCAGACAGCACCACTAAGAGTTGGCCCTTGGCACAAGAGGCTGAGGAAGGGGCTGACTCTGAGCATCTCCCAGCACGAGTACAGATGCCTCCGAGAGCCGAGCCTCGATTCGGGCTCCTTCTCTTGTTTCTCTGACAAAGGGAAAGGAAGGAAGGGTTTATGTGGGTGCGTGGCTGAAGAAGACAAACTACCCACCACACGCAGGAAGGCATGGAGGCAGGAAGAGGAGCGCAGGTGCGTGGCTCACCTTCTCCTGTCTACCCAGTCCGGGAACCTGGCACAGGGAACTGAGCTACCCTCACGCAGGGTGGACCTTCCCTCTTCAGTTAAGTCCACTGAGAAGTAATCTCCCAGAACGCTCAGAGGCTTGTCTTCTCGATGATTCCAGATCCTGTCAAACCGACCGCCAATATTAAACTCACAGGCTCTGACTGCATCACCAGTGAGCCACAAGCTGCTTAGCCCAGATGGGGTGGTCACATACCCTTCCACATGGACTTATCCAAGTAGCACACCTGACATATTCCAGATAGCTTCTACCAAGATACGGCTTGCCTGCTCTGACCCGTGCCTGCACACTGAAGGACAACGACACAGCTATGTCATTGATGGAGTTGTCGGGGCACAGAAGCAGTGGCTGTGGAGCTGATTCAGCAAGTTCCCAGACTTTCGGGAAGGGACCCCAGCTTCCGGAACACCTACCCGTTCCGTCCCTTCCTGCCCACTGCAGGAAGAGAGACTCTTTCTAGGAGAAATAACAAGGTGAGATAATAGACCTCAGTGAGACTCGGGCTCCTGGGGTGCTGGCCAGCGGTACAGAAAGCGTCAATAACAGAACAGATCCAAGACATCCTTCCCATCCGTTACCCCCACTTCAGTCCCCATCTTTTGTGCCTTGCAGCTGTGCCAGATGCAGAGAAAATTACATGTTCCCTGAAACTTAATGACCAAATTTAAAGCAATTTCCAACTAATCAGGGTTCTGTTAAGTTGCTTTTATTAATTTAACGGTTTTAGGGGCTTCATGAAATGATGCGGTTGGGAATGGCTGTGGTGGAATCTGCTCGCTTAGGGGCAGGAGGGATGGTGTACCACCTGAAGAGCCTGCCTCGGAGCCCAAGATCAGTAAAGACGCTGGGCAAGGCTTCTGGGAACACACTGGTGTTGCTAGCCCAAGGCAAGATGAGCCAGCCCCCCTCCCCCATTTCCATTCTGTCTGAGATGATTGACACCTGGTCCTGAGGCAGAGGGTAAATGAATGACACTGTGTAGTGATATTTTGTTCGTGTTTTAACAAATAAAGCTTGCCTGAAGATCAGAGTGCAGAGCTAAGCCACTAGAGGTCAGGCAGTGGTGGCACACACCTTTAATCGCAGGACTCTGGGGGCAGACTGATCTCTGTTAGTTGAAGGCCACCCTGTGCTATGTGAGATTGATCCAGTCTAAAAGAGAAACAGAGCTCAAACAAAGGTGATTCCAGAACTAGGGAGATGGAGACGGGAGTGATATGGCTGGGCAGAGAGGGGAATATAAGACGGGAGGAGACAGGAGGCCAATGCTGTCTGAGGAACAATGCAGGCTGAGGGAGCAGTCTGAGAACAGGATCGCCCCTTTGGTCTGAGCACTGGTAGAGGTAAGAATTCTAGTGACTGGTCGCTCTGCTTCTCTGACCCTTCAGCCCCTGATAGCTGACTCCAAGTCTTTATTATTAAGACCAATTAGAATTTATGCTGTAATATTCCAGCCAGAATTCCCCAATAACTTGAACCTGCTGGGCCTCCATTCCCAGTGAGGCTCAGAGCAAAGCTCTCAAGGATCCTACTTACTGGTTCTTATTTCGAAAAGAAACAAAACCGTTTATCTCCGATCAAGACTGCTGACAGGCCCTGGCATCTATCCCGTGTCCGAGGGCTCTTCCAAGCAGGGCTGTGTTCAAATTAAGCCAAACAAGCAGAATGCCAGGCATCCGCTAATGATCTCCGAGTCTTGCAAGCGTAGTGTGCAGTGTCTCATCATTTTTAAAGCTGAATCAGAGCTTAACACTCCTATTTAACAAATGACTAGTGTTCCCATCTACGAAAACGTTGGGTCTTTACAGAAATAAACACCCTCCACCCGTGAGCTGTGTGTCTTTAAGCAAACGACCTCGCCCCTCTGAGCTCGATTCCTCACGTGTGAAGCATGGATATCTTCCTTCATAGTGTGATTTGCGGGGGTAAATGAGCTGTTTAACATGCTTACAGCAGAGGCTGCCTCCCAGTGAGCGTCTGGGTGATATTAACTACAGCCATTATGTGTATTCGGAATAAATGTGGCACTGTGACGGGGAGCTTGTGTTTTATGACTTGCGCATAAGGCTTACTGTAGCTCTATTTTTGAATTACAAAGCAAAACACTTGTTTATTTTCCTGTAATAAAACCCACTCAAACAATTGGACGCATAAAGAGTGAAACTTGTAACGCCCCCTCCCCAACTAACTTCAACCTCTTTCTCAAAAGCAATCACTGCCAGCAACTTCACGCATGTTTTCCCAGAGCATGTGTGTGGTTTATGTAGGTAAGGAGTCTCTTGTTTATTTCCCAGCTGCTCAGCCCCGAATAATCACAGAGAAACCATATTATTTGCAATACTGTTTGACCAATAGCTTAAGCGTATTACTGGCTAACTCATATCTTAAACTAACCCATCTCCATTAATCTGTGGCTTACCAGGTAAAATTCCATCTGGCGCCTGTCTCCAGCGGGGCTACATGGCTTCTCCCTGACTCCTCCTTCTTTCTCCCAGCATTCAGCTTAGTTTTCCCTGCCTACCTCTATTCCTTGCGCAGGTCCAAGACAGTTTCTTTATTAACCAATGGTAATCACAGCATACAGAGGGGAATCCCACATCAGGTTTATTAAAGTTTAATTTGTAAAATATTTACGTGTGTGTGTGTCTTTGTGCATGTCAGTCCATTCCCATGCAGCTAGAGGGACACATGGTTTGAACCACCACGTGGGTGCTGGGAACAACTCAGTTCCTCTACAAGAGTAACAAGTGCTCTTAACTACTGAGTCATCTCTCCAGGTCTGTGTATGTGGTTTACAAAGTTATAAATACGGGGCTAGAGAAATGGCTTTGTGGTTAAGAACACTGGCTGCTCTTACGCAGAACCTAGGTTTAGTTTCTAACACACACATGGTGCTCGAGACTGTCTGTAACTCCATCTCCAGGGGATCCAAGATCTTCCTCTGGTTTCCATGGGTACCAGGCATACATGCAGTACATAGACATACACACAGGCAAAACACTCATACACAGAACATAAAATAAATAAACCTAAAAATAAAGGCATAACTGAATGCTAGATTCATGAAAGTTTGGCAACAAATGAATTCCAAATCAAACATACACATGATGAACCAGAGGGCTTTTTGGGAACATTCACCCTGGCTTTGCATCAGGGGACTTCACACTATTCAATTCCAGCAAACACCATAACACCCTAGCTCAGATTCAAGGCTGCTGTTATGTCAAGAAATGCCATGTTTTCACTGCAAATACAGTTTTCCATCCTTATAAAAACAAGCTGGCAATCTGGAGTGCCGACTCAGCTCTTAAGGCATGTGCTGCTCTTGCAGATGGCCTGGATCTGGTGGCTCCCACTGCTTTCAATGTCAGCTCCAGAGGATCTAACACTGCTAATCCCAGCAGGCATGCAATACACACACACACACGCACACGCACACACACATGCACACACACACGCACACGCACGCACACACACACATACACGCACAAAATTAAAAATAAACCTTAAGTGATTTAACTACCAAGACAAAGGCTTCCAATATTCCTTCCCATCATTCCTCAGCATATAAGTATCAAATTAGAATATCCTTGGATTGGGTTATATTAAAATGTTTCATTTTAAAAATTGCTGTTTGAGTTGCTGGTTTGAGATTCATAAAAATCATTAAATGAATTTTGGCTTGGGGTTAGGATTAAATTTTCAACAGTTTCTGAAAGAGTCCTAAATACACTTCTGCCACGTGGTACTGTGTGTTTACGAAATCAGTATCCTCAGCATTGAGGATCACAAAATCGAACCGTCGGTCTACCCCGAAGATCACAGAGGGTGCTCTACCTCCTGCAGCAGCAAATGTTCAGCTGAGGCTTACTCCTCACCGAAGAGCAACTACATCCACTGTGGTATGCAAACTGACCTAGCAGTTCTGCCCCAGAGCATACAAGGAAAGGAGATATGAAGATGAGGTCTGCACACTAGCGTCCATCCGTAGCAGAACTGTTCTTGCAGCCAGGACATATAAACACCCAGATGTTCATCGAGATGAATTGATAAGCAAGAGATGGGATGTGACAGAATATTATTCAGCCTTTAAAGGAAGGAGGGACAGCATTTTGGGACAGGAAGCAAACACAGAAGACCCTGTGCTGTGACACACCCAAGTCCTGAGAAACTAAAGCCAAAGACCCAGAGACGGGAGATCAGCTGGTGCCATCATGGAAGGAGGAATCCTGGGAAGGGAGCTGTTCAGCGCTCACAGTCTCATCCCGGGATGACAGAAGCTGAATATGTGTACACATAGTGTGTCTGCACGTAACATCACCAATCTGGCTACTGCTTGGGGTTTTTAGTTTTGGTTTTTTGAAACAGGCTTTCTCTGTGTATTCCCGGCTGTTCTAGAACTCACTCTATAGACCAGGCTGGCCTCAAACTCACTCACAGAGATCTGCCTGCCTCTGCCTCGAGTGTGCTGGCACTAAAGTGTGCGCCACCTCTGCCGGCTAACGCCACCAATCTGCACACTTGGAGATGTGTATGGATAGTGCTGTATATTTTGTCGTAATTTTCTTTTCAAAATGTAATTGTTTGTTTTAAGCCCTTTCTCAAAGCTACTTGGGAGAAACAGTTATTTCAAAGAGCTCTGGGTGGTGAGTGGAGAGATGGCTCAGTGGTTAAGAGTACTTGCTGCTCTTGAAGAGGACCTGAGTTCAGTCCCCACCATCCCATTGGCAAGTCAAAGCTGTCTGTCACTCCAGCTCTAAAGAATGAGGTGCCCTCTTGTGATCTTCTCTGGTACTGCAAACATATGGCACATATACATGCATGCATATAACACACACACACACACACACACACACACACACACACGAGCAAACAACTGCCGTAGAATCCAGGCCCCACTCTCTACCCAAGTCTGGAGGGGGAGGGCCCAGAAACACCTTACCCACAAGGTTACAAAGAAATATAAAAAGAAGTGGGGGCGGGTATGCTGGGTCCCCAAATCCCTGGACAGGCAAACTGGTGTTGTTTCCTCTTAATCTGTGATTTTCTGTTTGTTTAAAATGTCGCTACTGTCTTCAGAACAGATCTTTAAATGAAAAGACGCCATCAAACCTTACTCAGGAAATCTCCAAGGCCTGGGTCCCCAGCTGCAGAGATTTTATGATCCAGTTTTTAAATTTTTAATGGCGAGAGAAACACGGGATTGACAACTTTTTATTTCTCTAAGTAAGGATGTTTTTTAAAAGCCATCTGCTTTCAAAATTGTTCGCAAAAGAAGGTGTGTTTTACATTGAGACAGTAACTAGGGCATAAAACAAGGAAGGCCGTATCCCCGAAAGAGTCTGTGGCCAGTACTGGCCTCCCATGTTCTGTCCGAGGCCAGCAGGCCAAGGCTCTGGAACTTGGGTCACATCCCTAGCCCATCCTCCTCACCTATAAACATATCATCTTCAGTGTTTCTCAGATGCTCCCGTCCCTCTTGCCCTGGGTCCCGCAGCTCTGCCAAGCAGTCTGGGTCAGTGGCCCACAGAGCCTCACCCCTCCCCGACTTCTGTTCTCTGCTGAGCATTCCAGACCTCTTCCCAGGCCACGTGAGCACCAACCCCCTCCATGCCGGGAGACCTTGAGCACAACAACCAGGAGATGGAGTCGCACTTCAGGGACTGAAGGACACCTTGACCAGAGAGACATCTTTCACCAGAAGACACCTGGATTACCCCAGCCAGGAGACTGCAGAACCTGCCTCAAGGAAGAGTCCAAATTACAGTCCATTAGAGAGGATGTGAATTACTCCTGCCTACAGGGGAAACTACAATAGGACCCACCAGGAACACTCTGATTACATCCACCAGGAAGTCTCCTGCATTCCACCCATCAGGCTGAATCACACCCCCAGGAAAGATACTGAATTATGCCCCCAAGGAAACCATGAATTACACCCACCAGTAAGATCCTGAATGACACCCCACCAAAGCGGCTTACTCTATCCCTCCACGGGGACTATGGAGCACTGCTCTGTGAAGACTACAATACCACGCCATAGAGACTATGGTCCGCCTCTCCATGGAGCCCTTATGGCACCTCCCCTCCACGGGATGCTGAATGGAGCCCCCAGGACCTATGTGTCTGGTTCTACAAGTCTCTCCAACCAGTTCTGGCCCACATTTCTCTCCCATCATACTCCTTCTTCAAGGCACAGGCTTCTTGCACGGACGAGCACCCGATATATCATTTCTATGGCATCATGTTAATGGGTAAATTGATTACTGATCCCCAGCGGGTGGGATCAGATGATGGGAGCCCTGCTCCCCTCATCCCAGAGGAGTGTACCCCAACAACAGAGGGTATCCCCCAGAGTCAATGTCACAGGTGCCCTCAAACTATCACAAGGAGGGTGATCAAAGTGAACTCCCCTGGTGGCTACCATGTCCCGGCTCTAGCCCTGCTGTGCGATCCCTTGTTCAAACCTTAACTCTACTAGGAAGGGATGATACTAGTCCCTCCCAGAGAGGTTTTCCATTTAACACTCGAAGACATGGAAAATTTGCAAGAACAACACAAACAGCCCTTGTATACCCTTTCCTAACGTGAAAGTGTGCCTTCCCCCTTTTCTCCCTGTCCCCCTGTCTCCCGTCCTCCATCAGGCCACACACACACACACACACACACACACACACACCACACACACACCACACACACACACACACACACACACACTCATGGACCTGTGCCTCTTTAGAAAACAGCTGCACGAACTCTGGCAGCCATGCAAGTGTTTTACAGCTCTGCTCTGATACCAGCCTTAGGGCACCTGTGGAAACACTGAGTCTCTGTTACTCGGTTACCTGGAGAGATCCCCACCACCACCACTCTAGTGTAGTTTATTACCTCGCTTCTGTCTTTATCCCATGTGGGGCTTTGCCTTGAGCCTCAATGATTTCTTAGAGTTATGAAATATTGACTTGATTATTAATGTCAAAAGTATACAGAAAGGAAATCTCGGGGAAATTTCTGTTTGTCCCTTCCAGCCCTTCCTATGCCTCTCCTTCCCACTTTGGTGCCCGCCATCCCCGCCAGTCATCTGTCTCATTCAGTTCTGGTTTCCCCTTCCTACACACTTCCTCACTAAAATACGGAAATGCACACACCTGTATTCTACCTTCTTTACTATGCAATGGCACCAGTTAAACAATTATGTATGTGTCTGTCTGCCTGTCTGTCTGTGTCTCTATGTTTGTGTCTCTCTATGTCTTCAGTTTTTTCATTTGGATGAAGCCCAGGCTGGCCTCCAGCTTACTATGTAACCAAGGATAACCTTGAGCTTTTGATCCTCTGTCTGTGCCCTCTAGTGCTGGGATGACAGGCATGAGCCCATTTTAGACAGTGCTAGGGATGGAACCCTAGTTAGTGTGTGAACTAACAGACACTCAATCACTCCATGGTGTTCGTTCCAATACAGATCTCCCTTGCCTGACGAGAACCCAACTTCCAATTTTCCAACTTTATAATGGGTGCAAACGTGGGCGCTTAGCAGAGACATTTCAAATTGTGTTGTGATCCTCCACGGCTTGTACTCTATGATACAGCCATGAGGTGCACACTGACATGAAAGTATTGGCAACATTTTCAACCTATGATCTCTTCAAACTATGGTGGGCTTATTGGGGTACAATTCCAATCATGAGGTGAGGTTGTACCTGTATTTACAGTCGCTACCAATTCTGTGTGTGTGTATGCGTACACGTCTCTCTCTCCCATGTGTGTGTGTGTGTGTCTGTCTACCCCTGTCTGTCTGTATATCTCTCTTCCTCCTCCCATGTGTGTGTGTGCGTGTGTGTGTGTGTGTGTGTGTCTGTCTGTCTGTCTGTTCCATTCTTCCAATGTATTTTAACATACTTCTTAGAAGTAGAATTTCTGGGCCAAATACAAAGGCATGGTAGCCAAATTCCTTTTCATGAGAGTCTCACCATTCACCACCCCACCCCCCAGCCACATGCTTGTCTGCTTTACAGCCTTGCCAACAGATGTGCTGCTGAGCATTTTAATCTTTGCAACATGACAGGTGAAAACAGCATCTCAGAGCCCTTCCCATCTGTATGCCTCTAATCACAAGTGAAGCTGAACATCACTCCATAGGCTTAAAGGCAACCTGTGTGCTCTTCGTATGAATTGCCTCTGCCCTTTGCAACAGCATTCTGAGTACCAAGCACAATCTTTCTTTATACCCAGTGTGTGTTATTCACTTACACCCTAGCTGAGTTTATAATACTTTGTTTTCTGTCTCATGTCAAAAAAATTTATACACTTGATCTCAGTCAAAAGATGCAGAAGTTGATACAAAGTTGCCTAATGCGGTCAATGTATCCTTACCCTATGTCTAGGTTTTGGATCTGACTGAGGAAACCCGCCCTAGCAGCTGTGCTACAGAGAAATTATCCCATTTTTTTCTTCTAGTACGTTTATGATGTCCAATTTTATATTTAGATCTCAGACGCATTTCAAGTTTCTTTCTTAAGGATGGGTAAGAGTCATGTTAATTTCATATTTTTCTGAAGATCTTTCAGTCATCTCAGTGCAGTGAATTGAAAAGTGAATATCTGCTCCAGTGATTTGAGATCTGTTTGTTCCCCATGTCTGCTCCAGTGATCTGAGATCTGTCCCCATGTCTGCTCCAGTGATCTGAGATCTGTCCCCATGTCTGCTCCGGTGATCTGAGATCTGTCCTCATGTCTGCTTCAGTGATCTGATATCTGTCCCCATGTCTGCTTCAGTGATCTGAGATCTGTTCACCCTTTCTTAAGAAATTTTAAAAATAATCTTTATGTGTATGGGGGTATGTGCACAGGGTTGCAGTTGCCTGGGAAGCCACAAGAGGCCGTTGCATTCCATGGAACTGGAACTATAGGTAGTTGAGAGCTGCCCTGTGAATTCTGGGAACCAAACACGGGTTCTCTGTAAGAGCATTGTGTGCTCTTAACCACCGAACTATTTTTCCAGCCCAGATCCTGACTCTGATGTGTACCACACTTCCTCTAGTCCTCGGGTCTATTGTTGGGCTTCCTATTCAGTTCCACTCTTGTTTTGTCCTCTTGTGCCCTAGGACCCTGCTGTGCTAACTGCATAGCTGTTCGTCATGTCTGGTGGAGATATTCCTCCAAAGCGGCTTTCATTTCCTGGGGTTTTCGTGGCTAACGCATGTCTATCTGGTCACATGAACTAAGATTTCAGTTGTCGCTGAAGAAGCCTTCTGAGGATTTCTCCGAGGTTGTATTCAAATCAGCAGTGAGCTTGAAAAGAACATGCATTTTGTGCTGTCCGTCCGCCAAGACCAACACACATTCGTGCGTTCAGTACCACTTTTATGCATTCTGAACAGGTTCAAAGGTCTCCCTATCTGGGCTCAGCCAATATAGCACGACAAAACATCCCGTTTGTCGATACGGTGTCTTACCGCTATTTCACACTTTAAATAAGAAAACTACTGAGGGCCGAATAAAGTGCATGAAGCAAGCCAGATGACCAAGTTCATTTCCCAGGACAGGAAGGGCAAATGAGAAAACTGACCACACAATTTTCCCTCTGCTCTCTGGTCGGCACTCACATATATCATGGGCAAACACACATGTGCACATACACACACCTTCACACAATAGCAATAACATTTTAAAATGAAATTATGAGTAAAATCATTTTTGATTAATCACAATTGATCAAAGTGTAGACAAAAAAATGTCAGGGAGATATTTGGCTACAGTTGGGACGTCTAGGTCACACAAACACACACCTGAGAGAGGAGGCAGGAATATATTATAAGAGTCAGACGTCTAGGAGGACCAGAAGGAAACAGTGTCTTCCAGGGATGACACGGCCGCTGCACTCAGGAACTCATGGAGCTGTGGCTGCCGGCACGGGATCCACACAAGATCGCACCAGGCAATGTACAGCACTCAGCAGGGAGGGGCTCCTGACTGAGATTCCATTGACAGATGGTGGGGTGACGGCTCCTCGCGGAGAGATGATGGCCTTTCTTTATGCTTCTTCTTGGGTGGAGGTTATTCAGCAGCTCTGGGCTCTGCTCTCAGCATTGCTGGGGGTTCGGGTTTTTCGTTGGTGTTTTGCTTTCATCTCGCTCTTTCTTTGGGTTTATTCCTCTCCAGCTCCAGCAATCTTGCTCATGCTCCTACATTATTATTAATAAAAGTGCTTCGGGGAGTGAGTCTCTCTCTGACCACTGCTTTCAACACACTCCACAGATTACGGCAGGACCGGTTTTCACAAATCAATTCTTCTTTCTCATTTGTTTCTTGCTTTCGCTTCAGTTAACAGAGGATTTTCTTTTACATGGCCTCACCTCTTAAGCTTTGCTAATAACGTCCAGTTCTGGCGCGTTCTGCTCAGATAATACTGTTCACGGGATGTCGACCTTGTAGAACTCACAGAGGCTTTGTAACATTATATGGGATGAATTTTAAAATGCTGTCTGCGCACTCAAGAAGATGGTCTATTCTAATACAGATAGGTGTATTCTGTGTGCGCATGTTTCTTCAGTTGCTTTCTGGGCGATTAAATTGTGATTTTGCCCAACTGATCTGCCTTTTAAAAAAATTGTTGGGCTGTCAAGATGACCCAGCAATTAAAGGTCTGACGACCTGAATTTTACTCCCCAGGACCCGCAGGTGAAAGGAGAGAACATTTCATATGTGTGCTGTGGCACATGGGCACTCACACACAAAACAAATAAGCATAATTTAAAATTGTAATCCCCCGTTATTCGCCTCTCTCTCTCTCTCTCTCTCTCTCTCTCTCTCTCTCTCTCTCTCTCTCTTCTGACCCTCAAAGGCAGTTCCCGTGTTACTTCACACATAGATTCTCACATCTTCATCTTTTGTTCCTGGGCACAAGAACCTGCAGGTGAGGTGTGATTGATGCCACCGTTTATATTTCTTGGGAGTGGTAGTTACACAGAGGCACAGAGATCCTTTGTGTGGTCACAGAACCATCCTGGAACCCTGGACCAAGCATGGCTCACTTGAAGTCCCAATTCTTCCAAGAAAGCATTCTTGATCTTGGAGTGCCCCTAACATTTTCTGAGCCACCATCTGGAAAGTTCTTCATGGCTACCTCCAAGCAACCTCTTGCTGCTGAGAATGGCTGCATCCAGTCCAGTCCTGTTTCCAACCAATGAGCACATGCATGCACACATGCACAAACAAGGAAAATTCTGATAGATTATTGACACCAGGCTGGGTTGCAACAGACTCCTGGGAGGGAGCCTGAGGGGGGCTTCACTGTGTAGGCTCCTGCACAGCCATGAGATACTAGTTCTCTGCAGCCTGGTTACAACCCTGGTTCCCTGGTGCCTCTTCTCCTCTCTTCCAAATGGGACTCTACTCGTTCAAGGGCAACCTCCTACAGGACTGGTGAGGGACAGAGGCACCCTCTTTATATATAGACTGTACTTTGCAAAGCCAAACCTGCAGCCCTTGGCTAAGTGTTGAGTCAGGGTGTAAATGCAGAGAACCAGTTAGACCTGATTGATTAGCAGAGCCCAAGAGGCCACAAGCGAACCTGGGGTTAATCAGATGGCTAGAGGAATGAATATGGTTTACCTCAAGGCCAGCAACACAAGCTACGCCGTCAAAATGTCACCTCGACTTTTCAAGCCTAATTGCAAATGCAGAGCCTTCATTTGGTAGATGATCAGCAGTCACTAGGAAGGCAGACACACACTGGAGCTAACTGTCTAAAACGTATTTCTAAACTAACAGCCCTGGTGAGCCTGGCCAGAGCAAGGTTGGGGGTGATAACTGACTTCTGGATGCTGTCTCTGACCTCCGAGTACACACCGCCAATCCCTCTGACCTCCGAGTGCACACTGTAACATGAATGTACCTGTACATGTGGTTAGTTTTTGTTGCCTGGACCCAAGCTAGAGTCACCTGGGGAGAGGGAGCCTCAGTTTAGGACTTGCTTAGACCAGACTGGCCTTCCTTATTCATTGATGCAGGTGGGTCCAGGCCGCTGTGAGTAGCACCATCTGCAGGTAGGTGGTCCTGAACTGTATACGGAAGCTAATGGGCATGAACCTGAAAGTAAGCAAGCTGCATTCCTCCATTGCTTATGCTCTGTTTCCTTACCTTTAGGTTCCTGCCTTGAGTTCCTGCCCTGATGCCCCTTGGTGATGTATTGTAACGTGGATATAGAAGCCAAGTAAACCCTCTCCTCCTAAGTTGCTTTTGGTCATGGTGTTTGCACAGCAGCAGAAAAACGAAACTAGGACCCACAGAGAGACAAGAATAAATGTGTGCTGGCTGGGGCCTCGCCTGTTGCCTGCCCGGTGTCGCGCACCCCTTTATGAAGACATTTACCAAGGTGTTCTTCTCTTCTTGATGGGTCACACTAAACTACTGTGCAGTCCTCTGAGGTCAGGTCGGGTCTGTGACCAACATCTGGCCAGTGGAATGTAGCACCATTCCCAGGGCCTCTCTATCCCCTTCCTCAGGACTCTCTATACGCACCCCGGGCCTCTCTATCATCTTCCCCCAAGGCCTCTCTATCACCTTTCCCCAAGGCCTCTCTATCATCTTCCCCCAAGGCCTCTCTATCATCTTCCTCAAGGCCTCTCTAGCCCCATCCAAGACCAGTGAGAAGAGTTCAGGGAAGATAGGAACCTGGAGCAGCTGGACTCAGAACACTTACTGTTCACCCCACACCAGCCCTCAACTCTGAGGCATGCAGACCCCTGTTCACTGCTCCGTGGGCCTGGCACAAGATGCTTCCAGAACACAAAGCACCGTTCCTCCAGAAGAGCCCTCTCCTCTGTGCAGACATGGAGCCCAAACTCCCAGCTACTCAGGGCTCTTGCAGCTCCCCAGAACCTTAATGCCACAGCTCCAAGGACCCTGAAGAAGCTGGGCTTTCATCTTGCCTTTATAGCTATGCTCCTGCCCCCGCAGGCAGTGACGGTGATCCAAGCCAGGGCTCTGCAAGCCACAGCAGGAGTGGCTGACTGCATTGCCACCACATGTCAGAGAAGCACAACCCCTCACGCCTGGTCCCAAAGAAGAGGGAACTGAGGTCTGAAGGACAAATGGATGTGTACACACACACACACACAGAGAGAGAGAGAGAGAGAGAGAGAGAGAGAGAGAGAGAGAGAGAGCGCCAGGAATAGTCCCACCTTGAGGCCTCTAAGATCAAGTCAGCAAACTTTTGGGGAAATGCCTTTCCCTGTGGATTTCAGAGTCCCCCTGCAGATCAGGAGCAAGAGTGGAGAAACGGCCACAGCCATCAAAATAACCCAGTATGCACAGCCTGGAAAGCCAAACCCCATGCCTGAGTTTCTGAATCCATGAGGCAGAGGGGCCTGTCCAGAACTCACCCACAGAACAATCCCTGCTCATTCCCTCTGCAGCCTGGGAGAATGGAGAGGCAGGAGGGGGCAGATCTGCAGCTGCAGCCTTTGCAGGCGAGAGGTATCACTCAAAGCCCCGAGCAGGCTCCAGGGGACACCACATTTTTGATGGGGAGGAATGACTAGCTTGAGGCCCAATGCAGGCCCTCCCAAACGTACTGCTGGCAGTGTTGCCAAGTCAGCCCCCTCACCCAGGCTGCCGCCCTGGGGGCAGCTCCATCCCCCAGCCACAGAGAGGAAAGCACAGTCCTGGAAAGGTCGGGATTCCGCATTTTAATTCTGATTACGGCTTAATCCAACACAGAGAGCATTTGGCGCAGTGCCTCTCTGCTGAATGCAGGAATGTTTTAATGGAATTTGTGTTATCATGGGAACGTGCGGCCAACTGTTCAAACAAGATACTTACGACAGCTTCCTTGAAGAGCTAAGCTCGTGGAGAACAGAAAAGAGAAGGAGCATTCTGCTCTCAGACGTTTATGTGGGGTGGGATTTCGTGATGCCTTTGACGGGCAGCTGTTTGCACTGTCCCAAGCACCACAGCCATATTGCAGGGCCCTGTCCACTGTCCCTGGTAGAGCATAAGAGGTAGCCCTTGGAGGTAGCAAAGTGTCAGCATATTGGTATGTGTGTCTGGCCCAGGCCTGAGTGCCTGTCACCCACTTCTCAGTCTCCTCTCTCTAAACCATACTGGCATATAAGAGTAAATGTGAGCATGCACACACACACACACACACACACACACACACACACAGAGAGAGAGAGAGAGAGAGAGAGAGAGAGAGAGTTGCAAACATTGATATACACTTATACACCAGGGCCACCAACAAAATGCGTTTCTAAATTTTGATTCTCTACATTATAACCCCAGAATTTGGAAGGAGGGATTAAGAACTGAAGGTCGTCATGAGCTACACGGTGAGTTCAAAGCCTGCCTGGGACAAGTGAGAACCTCACACATCTCAAAGGAAGGGCGGAGATGGGAGTCTGAGGAGATGCTGCAGATGACACGGTTCCCTGCTTCCTGGGTATGAGGGCCTGAGTTTGAGTCTTAGAACCCATACTGAATGAAAGGCTGGGTGTGGTGATAGGTACCCCTCCCTGGGCCGGGGCTCACAGGCCAGACAGTCAAGCCTGCATGGCAAGTTCCAAGCCCACGAAAGAACCAATTTCAAAAATAACGTGTTCGGGACCTGCAGTGTGACACCCTAAGTAATCCTTTGATCTATGCACACGCGTGCATGTGGACTAATCACACACAGGAAGAGCTTCTTCCTCTTCCTGATGCAGCCCTAGCAGGGTGCCCAGGGTCTGGCTGGAAGACTCACATGGTAGAGTAGCCTGCAGCAGGCTGTCTACTGAACTTAGCACCCACTGGGACAACTCAGGGCCCAGCAAGGTGCTGACCCCAAGACCACAGCCCTTCTTTGGGGGATGAAGACATGGCTGCATCTCCTGAGCTCCACGTGGGTCTTCGGTCCTTCCTGCTTTTCCAGAACAAATCTCAGGCTCTGTTTCCAGAACCGCCAGGGCAGCTTCTGCCATCTGCCTGCCACTCAGAGCCAGGCCCAGTGTCTTTACCCCACCAACCCTGAATCTGAATCACCCTCTCCCAGCATGCCTTTAGCCTATGCACCCTCTCAGTGGCTCTAATGCTGTAGGCCCCTGGGGGGTGGGCAGTGTGATCCTCACACCCTGAACTCAGCTCTACCTCGAGGCTTCTCTTCTGGAATGTTCCGGTCACGCAGGGGTGGTTTGGGTTACCTCTTTCCTCATCCAAGGCACTTGTAAACAGTGATTTTTTTTGAAAAGGGGCCTTGTATATTTTTATGCACCAAAGATTTATGGAAATAATTAAGAAATTTGATTACAATTCCACGGTGGCTATTTACTGGGGGAACAAACCTTTTCCGTGAACACTTCCTCACTGTAACTAATGTACTTGGCTTTCTTTTTATTTTGAAAGCATAAATTTTCCTTGTTGATAGTGACTGCATCCAGTGTTTGCAGCGGAGGCTCTTTTCGCTGTGTCTCTAATCTCCTCCGTTCTCTGCGAGAATAATGCAGCTCTTTGCATGGCCCGGCCGAGCTGTTCCCGCCGCAGCCGTGGGTCTAGAGAACACTGGTCCCTGAGCTTCCCTGGGCCACATTTCCTTCAGGCAAGAGTCAAGAAAGGGGTTGGAGAAGCTCTCATGTGATCCAATAGAGGGCTGGCAGCACAAGATGCCAGAAGGACCCAGGAGTCTTGGAGAGTAGGGGACCTCAGGGACCAAGGTGGCCCTCAGTGGAGGCTGGGCCCCATTAGTTCTGTCGTGTCTTCTTGGGCTCCTCGAGTTTTACTGGTTTCTACTGGTCTCTTTTAGGGTTTTCCTAGTTCTGATAGGTCCACTGGGCCATGTTGGGTTCTACTGGTGTGTGTGTGTGTGTTCATATGTGTGCGTACACACATGTCCATGTATGTGAAGGACAGATGACAAACTGGTGTTGTTCCTCAGGCACTACCCCCACCTCCTCCTTGAAACTGGTCCTCTCACTGGGATATGGAACTGACCAAGCTGGCTGGCCTGAGCCCAGGGAGTCTCCTGTCTCTGTACTGGGTTTCTGCTGAGTACCACCTAGCCAGCATTTTCACATGGGCACTGGGGACCACACTCAGGTCTTTACTGAGTGAGCTTCCTCGCAGACCTCGGCTGGGTCTTACAGAAGAATCCACCATCTTCCTCCCTCAAACCAAAAGATCATCTAAAGAAAACTCAGGATGTACAAAAGCCTGGGTTCAGTCACCCTTGTTGGTTATCACATGGTTTCTTCTATTGTGGGGCACCAGTGTTACCCCAGCCTCTGCCAGGAAGGGCACTGGGTGTACTCAGTCCGTAGTACCTATTCACCACTGCTCTGTGTGGTGGGGACAACCACTCCCAGCTATGGTGGCCATATCTGTGCTGTGAGGACAGGTGGTGGAGCTGGGATTTCCGTGTAGGCATGCTGGCCCTCCAGAGGACAGTCACACGCTATTTCTGCATCCTTTAAGGAAGTCACAGCTTAAGGGGATAAGAGGGACACAGTGTCCAGGAGCTCGTGACTCAGCCTCCTGCACAGGCTGTTCCCAGCCGGGCTTTGGCACAGGGTGGACAGACAAGGCTGGTTTGTCCTCTCCAGGCACCAGGCAGCTGATCTAATTTTAGCTCCAGAGCCTAGAACGATCCATGCAGGAGATCACTCAACACCTGACTGTTCCCAGACCACAGGGATCACGGCCGGGGGTCTGGAAAGGCCCACCATCAGACCTCATTGCCAGGGCCCCAGGGATGCCAGCCGCTCCTGGGTACCATCCCAGGAAGGAAATGTCCTTCCTGCTGCCAAGTACAAATGTCTCCCATGTCTTCCCAGGGAAGACCTGGCAAAAATGAAAGTGCAGGGCTGGCAGGGAGGCAGAGCTTAAAGATCAGGACAGTCCCCGACTGAGCTCCCCTGCCAGGGCTGCTGGCACCAAACCAGGCTTCTGGATTGTCACTTCCTCCGTGCCCTCTCCTCCTTGACAACCATCTGAGTGATCCAAGGTCAGAAACTTCCTCCTCTCACAGCCCCACCCCTCCGCCTTTACGCGCTCCCACCTTGACTCTCTTAGAATGCCTCTGAATCAGAAAGTAACAGGAGATTTCTCTTTCTCTGTACTGCCCTTTAATGGTGAGAAGCAACATGGTGAGTGCGGGGCTGAGAGGAGAGGGTGCCCGCCGTGGGGCAGACAGCAGCCTAGGCGTCCACCGGCTTATAAACGGGTAAGGAGAATGTGGCATGTCCATATCACGGAATATTACACCCTTCATGAAAAGGAGCAGAACGACCATCAGCGCTGCAGCATAGATACTGAGTGACCCGCTCACGGAGTTAAGGAAGCCATTACAAAGGCCCACAGGATGTGCTGCTATGTCTCGTGATACGTCCAGAATGGGAAAGCCTTGCTAAACAAAAGGAGATTAGCAATGGGGAGAAGAGGGAAGGGGAAAGAAATAGACGGAATAAGGGAGATAAGCAGGCGCACGGCTTTCCTGGGTTAATGAAGATGTTTCAGGAATTGAACGGAGGTATCTTCACTATGTAGTGAGTGCACAAAACGCCACCCAAGTATTCACTGCAAAACGCAGCCTGGGCTGCCGAGACAGCTTGGTGGATAAGGTACTTGCTGCCAAGCCTGAAGAATCCGATTCTTGTAAGTCATCCTGTGACCTCTACATGAGCAGTGGCTTGCCTGCCCCGCCCCTCATGAAACACACTAAATACAAAAGTAAATTGCCAGGCATGGTGGCACACACCTTTAATCCCAGCACTCACTTGGGGCAGAGGTAGGTAGATCTCTCTGATTCCAAGGCCAGCCAGGGCAACATAGTGAGGCCCTGTCTCAAAAACAGACAAACATTTTGATGTTTAACCCTTAATAAAAGGAATTTTGTATCTAAACTTTGAGCAAGGGGAATGTTCCAAGGAAGGAGAGCTCTGAGTCTGTGATGCTGGAGGACAGAGGTGGAAGACACAGCAATCGTGGGCAGCAGAGCTTGAGGAGAAAAGGCAGGACTGGGGGGCAGAGACAAAGAGTCAGCAGTGAAGACATTCGGACAGAGGGGATGACAGAGGACCTGCAGTGAGTGCTCACGTCTCAGAGGACACAGCAGGCCACATTCTAACTAGCCAGTACACTCCCACCAGAAGCCACAGAGGTGGCAGCTCTCTCTTCTCTTCTCTTCTCTTCTCTTCTCTTCTCTTCTCTTCTCTTCTCTTCTCTTCTCTTCTCTTCTCTCTCTGTCTCTCTCTATCTCAGTGGTGTGTGTGTGTGTGTGTGTGTGCCATGACATGCATGTATATGTGTGTGGAGGTGAGAAGTTAACCCTGGGTGTTGTTACTAAGTACTCTTCTACCTTAGTTTTTGAGACAGGCCCTCATCACCCAATTAGACAAGGCTGGCTGGCCAGCAGTCCCCAGAGATTGCAAGCAGACACCAGCACACACCACCACGGGGACCCTTGAGATCCAAGCAGGGTCTTTATGATGACACAAAAATCACGTTATCGACTGAGTTGTCCCCAACCCCCGACTCTCGCCTGTCTTGAGCTGCCATTGAACAAAGGGACCGACGGACACACTACCCTTCTCTCCCGTTCCAGGAGAAAAGCAAAGAACAAGTTTACCAAGCACTGAAATTGCCAACAAATGATGGCTCTTCAGGAATCAGGGAGGAATGGACAAATCCACCTCAGTGACTTTTCTTGTGCTGTTCTCTGTAATTACAGCACAGACAGAAACCAAAATCAGTAAAGCAATGAAAAACTGAACGACACAATTAACAAACTCTGTTTGCGGCAAGCATGGCTCATACGCTGTGGTCTGCAGCCCATGTTCCTGGAACCAGCACCGGCTCTCAAAAATCTCAAAAGTAGATCAGGCCAGCATGGTGGTTTGAGTGAGAAAGCCTCTTCTGAGTTCCTTTGTCCAAACCCTTGGGCCCCAGTTGGTGGGACTGTTTGAGAAGGATTGCAAGGTGTGGCTTTGTTGGAGAAGGTATTTCACTAGTGGTGGGCTTTGAGGTTTCAAAAACCCATGCCAGGCCCAGTCTCTGTCTGTCTCTGTCTCTCTGTGTGTCTGCCACTAGCAGATCCGAGGGGAGCTCTCAGCTACTGCTCCAGCACCACGCCTGCCTGCCTGCTGCCATATTTACGGACAGGTGGTCATGGAGTCAGCCTCTAAAACTGTAAGCCAGGCCCCAGCTAAGTGCTTTCTCTCATAAGCTGCCTTGGGCATAGTGTCTCCTCACAGCAACAAAACAGGAACTAATGCAACCAATAAAATGGCTCATCAGAGTGAAGCACTTGTCTTCCTGCTGGACCGCCTGGGCATTGGCCCAGGTCCACATGGTACAAGAAAGAGAACTGACTCCTGTAAGTTCTCCTCTGACCTCCACACATATGTTATGGCATGGGCATGTCTACACATGCCCACACACATACATACAAACATGCATGTACATATACACACATGCACACATATATATCTAAACCAATCCATCACTTTTTAATCTCAGAAGCACTTGCACTATAAGTTCACATTTTTCCAAATCACTATGCAAACTACAAATCAAATAAGAATCTGAGAACAAAAGGAATCTAAAAGATTAAAGTTTGGAAATGAAGAAACAGTTTTAGACAATTTAATGGAGAAATCATAATGCAAGCCATAAAGTATTTTGAACTCGATGATAATAGGAATTCTCCACATTAAAATGTGGAGGATAATGTGCTCATTAACTTAAACTTTTATAGAAAGGGGACAAGCTGAAAATGAGTGCGCCAAGCTTGCCACTTACAGCACCAGGAATGCATGGGGACACTCGCAGGATAGAGGAGGCAGAGAATGAATACGAAAACAGGTCCACAAAGCAGAAAATCTACGAAGCAAATGCAAGTGACAAACTCAAAAGTTCTTGGGAAAGAACAATATAGATGACAAATATTTGATGGAAAACAGGACAATATTAGGAGAGAAAAGAACATTACTGGAGAAGTTGCAGAGATTAAAGAGTTATTGGGAGGATATATGGCTGGCTCGTGGCAATAAATTGAGAACAAATGAAATGGATAGACTCCAAGAGAATGGATATATCAAAACTGCCTTAAGAAAATATGGCTTAGAAACCCTAATATTCTTATAAACATGGAAATCGAAGTAGTAGATTAAAACAGCAGCCCTAGAACCGGGTCTTTAACATTCAAATAGTAAATCACCCTGATCTGACACAAATTTTTCCAAAGCATAATTACTCTGTGACTTCAAAAGTATGTCTGTCATCTACTCTGACAAGAGCATCATGGGAAAACCAGTCCAGAGTCCAGCAGGACACAGGGATGAAAAGGAAGCTCCTCCTTGGAGCGTATATAAATGAGTAAACACAATTCCTGGAAACATCATCACAGAAAAAAATATGGTAAATCTTTTTTAAAAATGTGTGGTGTGTGTATGTGCGCACGCGCGCACGCGTGCGCGTGCACACACCACATGCATACAGTGCTCACAGAGGTCAAAAGAGGGCACCAGAGCACCTGGAATTGGAACTACAAACTACAGTGAACGGCCATATTGGTGCTGGGGACCAAGCCTAGGTCCTCTGGAAGAACAGGTGCTCTCAGCTGCTGAGCCATCCTCCAGTCTGAACATGGCTGCCTTTAATAGCTGCCTTGAAAGTATTCACAACCATCAAAGGTGCACTTGTGATTAAAGAATAAAAACGGGGGAGGAGTGGAAGGGATGGGGGCAGGGGGGAGGCAGGGGGGACTGGGAGGAGAGGAGGGAGGGCACACTGGAAGATGGATGCAAACTAAATAAATAATCTTAGAAAACTGCGATTAGAAGATAATTTCCTAACCAAATAAAATATTCATATTATGCAGCAAAACAAACAAAACAAATCCTTGGCAAACAGCAGTAGAAACCAGGAGACATAGAAAATTAACCCACACTATCCGTATGTCTATCTGTCTGTCTGTCTGTCTGCCGATCTTTCTATCCCTGTCAATCCCCACCTCTCTCCTTCCATCCCTCCCTCCTTACAGTGCATCATATAGTGCAGGCTGGCTGAGATTTGCTACGTAGCTGAGGATGACCTTCACTTTCTGATCTTCCCCTTCTACTTCCTTTGTGCTGTGATTACAGGTGTGTATCGCATGGTGCTCAGGACCTAACCCAGGGGTTCATGCCTACTGGGTAAGATCTCTGCCACATCCCCAGGCCCAAAGAGGCTCTTTTAACATAGGACGTGGGACGAGAATTCCTATGATCATCAGTGGTTGTGAACATCACAGAAGTCCCAGTCCACACTGCCATACGGGAACAGGAACCAGGCTGCAAACTCGGTAGAGGGAGTAGAACCATGTTCCACACGTGCAATGAAGGGGTGATAGAGAATCACCACACTCCAGGGACAAGGGAGTGGCACCATGGTCCACACACACAATGATGAGGTTACAGAGCGAGAATCCACCACGCTCCATGGACAGTGCATCAAATTTAAAGCTTTCCCAAAGCAACTAGACATAAACTCAGCACACAAAAGTAAATTAATACCATTACAACTGTGACAAACAGAAAGTATAATTTAAAATAAACCAATTATAATTGCAATTTAAATCTAATCTTTCTAAGAATAACTCCTCAGGGTTTATCTTAAGAATGCATTTATGAATAAAACATAAAGTTCTTTGGTGGTGCAGGTCTGTAATCCCAGTATTCTGGTGGCTGAAGCAGGAAGGTTGCTGCAAGTTCAAGATCAGCCTAGGCTACATAGAAACACTCTCTCCAAAAAAGAGATTTTTTAAAAACACAATATAAAATAGCGGAGAAATATATTAAATAATATAAATATATATTAGATATACATCATCTAATATATATAGAAGGGACACAACCGTTAAAAAATGAGTTCTATCCAAATGATTCAAAGTAGCTGCAATCAAAATCCTCAAGGGGATTCAAGATCTTGATGAACCTTGCATTCACACCTGACTTGGGAAAGCAAAGGCCAGGAATAGGCAGAATGAACAACATATCCAAGCATCTCGTATGAAGTACGGAGACAGCATGATCCACTGCCTACTAAGACTCACTCATTCTAAACCCCTAGACGTGAAGAAAGTCGGACCGACCCCCGGATGCCACAGGGCTTTAGAACAGAGAGACACACACAAATGGATACTTGTACATAAGACCAAAGTCTTATACCGAAGCCCGGGTGACAGGGACGGGCGGGACATGCAGAATGCCGTGGAGAAGGGAAAACTTTCCTATGCAGAATGGTTCCGGGTGGGTTAAAACTCAAACAAGAAGAGTGAGGCCTGTGACTTTTAGAAGGTCATATAGGGGGTGACTGAACTGTGTGGAGTAAAGGTCTCTTGAGCAAGCACGAAAGTGTTAATCATAAGAACTAAGAATGGACTAAAAAACGAAACTACATCCAAATTAGAAAACTTCTGTCCATGGAAGACACCAGTGAGAACCCCACCTCGGGGGCGGGTGGGGGTTATTGCTGTGCAAGGAGGGCCTGTGTTCCATCTTCAGAACACACATTTGAAAATGTTTACAAAGATGGACACGGTGGCAATGCGATCATAGCCGCAGCCTTCAGAAGCCCGGGACAGGCAAATCCCTGGGGCTCTCCGGCCAGCTGGCCTACTCTATTTGATGAGTCAGTAGAAGATTCTGTGTCAAAAAGAAAGGTGGAGACTTCTCAGAAAAGACAAACAAGGTAGTTTCCCAGCCTCCACATGCATAGGTACACACATGCACCCACACACTTGAGCATGCACACCAACATACATTCATGTACGCGCTCACACATACGCACGTACCCACATACAATCATACATGCATACATATGCACAGACATATACACACTCATATACTCATATTTATGTATGCATCTGCATTCGTGCACACACACACCTAAAAATATCACCGCATCAATATTATTGCAACCAAATTTTATTTTTCAGTTAAAAATAAGCAAACCGCCAGAGCCCATGTCCTCACTAGGTATGTGCATGCATCTGTAGGATGGATGCTACATATTATCCCCATCTGTGTTTAACACAAAGCTAACACAAAGTGGCATTGTGAGAAAACAATGAACGATCTCATTTGCGTAAAGTTTTAAAACCTACAAACAATGTTGTGTGTTGCTGAGGGCCCCAGAGACACATGAAAGGTGTGAGAAAAACAGTGAGGAAAGACATGTCCACATACACCGTCATGAGGTGAGGGGACACCGGGATGAGCACGTGTATATTACACGCCATTTCTCTTCTTAAACGGCAAAGGCTATGAGCTGACAACCTTGGGGGTAAGGACACAGAAACTCTCATTTTCTCCAAAGTTTACGTGCACGTTCTATGAACTAGTTAAGGATCTATTTAAATCAACACCCCCACTACTTCGATTTGCCCATCCAGGGTGGTTTTATTTACCCTTTTATTAACTGACAGGGCCAAAGGGGCCCAGACCAGCCCTGACCTCACTATATTACCAAAGAGGACCTTGGGACTTCCGTCCTCCATCTCCACCTCCCAGGGCCAGGATAACAGGCTCTGCCACCACCCTGCTCAGTTCTATATGGTACGTGGGGGCAGGGTCATTGCATAGACCGGATCAATTGAAGTGATTTAGCCAACCTGGATTTACTTTGGCGTCTCTTTAAAAATAGGCCCTTTTTAAAAAGCCCGTGCAGCCCATGTTATTAATGTCACACTCGGAACATTCCTCAACTGTAATGCATTTCGGCAGCTTTCTGAAACACATTTCCATAAAGAAAAGCGATGGCTCTGAAAGGGACCAAAGGGGCTCCTGTTTGAGGTAAGAAACCCCTGGTGGGGCTGGAGAGATGGCTCGGTGGCTAAGAGCACTTGATACCCCTGCATCAAAAGGGTCTGGGCTCAGTTCCCAGCAGCCGCACGGCTTGGCAATTCACAAGCATCCTTAACTCCAGTTCCAAGGAGTCCAACACACTCAGTTAGCCTCCATAGGTACCGCACACATGTGGCACACACATATGCACACCAAACACTCCTACACATGAATTAACATACATAGACACACACAGAGAGATGCCTAAAAAGAGAAATACCGTTACAGAGGCTTTTGCCATGGAAACAGGAGACAAAGCAGACATAAATGTTTGTCTGCCTCCTTTGTCTTAGCATCCTAAGGACACGGCACCCCAGACTACTTACACGTGGCTGACAGCATTGGCCTCTCAGTTAATTAATCGCTCCTTATACAGGCATAATAAACTTTGCAGGATAAAATACTGGGGGGAGAGGTACAAGTAGTTCCAATCTTCAGAAAATCTGTCCCTATCTCTCTGTAACATCTGACTCAATGCTCAGTACTGACCAGGCAGGCTCAGAGCTGTCCTGGCCACAGGCATAAACCCCAGACTCTAACTGTTACATATCACGGGTGTTTCTGCTGTGCAATAAATGAGGTGCCAGCCAGAGCAAGGGAGGATGCCAGCTCAAACACAGCCCCATTGGCTTCCAGCCGCCTGCCCATCAAACCCCTAACATCCTCAAGAAATCCCCAGATTAAAGAATATCTGGCAGAGGACTATTGGCAAAAACGATAATAAATTCAGTCAATTCCCACCACAAACTGGCAAACTCCATCAACAACCCAATCCAATCTGTCTGCCTCAACTTCCAAATGGCTGGTGATGGCGCCAGCCAGGGCCTGTGGGATCCCTGAAGCTCTGAGTCGGTACCTCAGGCCTTGTTATCTGCCAGAAATACCAAGATAAAATGAGATGGGCATGACTTCCACATGGGGTCAGAAGGAGAGAGTACCAAAGGAGTGAGGAGGGGGGAGCTTCTAATGTCTTACACACTTTTGCCACGGCTTGACTGTAAAAGGTCCCTCATTTCACAGGCTCAAGCTTGAACACTCCATCCCCGGTGGCAGCTCTTTTTAGGATAAGATTCTATAGAATCTTTAAGAGGTAGAGCCTCAGGGGAGAAGTAGGTCACTGGGAATGAGGTTGAGATTTGGAGCCGGGGCTCTGCTTCCAAGGGCTGCTGCCACGCGACTCAGTTCCTGCTGCCACGCTTTCCTCGTCCTGGTGGAACATAGCCACAAACTGTGAGCCTGAAGATACCTTTGCTCACACTGCCTCCTGTTGGGTTAGGGTCATAGCAGTGAGGAATGTACCCCGCTCTTTGGGACCCCCCCACAGATGGCTGACACAGTGCTGTGAGGTCTCCATCAACCTCCTTCATCCTTTTTATGTCTAAGTGCTGAAAGACATGCTAGAGCCTGGAGATGGAGGCAGGACCAGAGAGACGTGCTAGCTGCAAGGTGGGATGTCCTGAGCAGGAGCCACTGAGATACATGGGAACGTGAGCGCCAAAGCAGAGTTCTCTAGGCGCTGGCCTTCCACATCTCTCCCAGCTGTTCCCCGTATCTCTCAGGGTCCCATAGACTACCAGCAACATCCTGTAATATGGTACCCTGGTCTGTTCTCAAGCTCCAGGCTCCATGAACCTGGCCCATCCCAAGGATAGTGTCTTTGTGTCGTCTGTAGACCATAGGTTTTTTTCCTTTTTTTTTTTTTTTTTTTTTTTTTTTTTTTTTTTTTTTTTTTTTTTTTTTGTTTTTTTTTTTTTTTCTT
>NW_026067961.1:3622059-3662374 GCF_014885135.2 Alexandromys fortis | reverse complement strand
GTACCCACCCCACCCCACCCCACCCTGGCCACACCACACCACCCTACCCTACCCATACCACCCTGCTCCACCTTGTCCCATCCTACTCATCCCACCCCCACCCAGCACCTCTCAGCCCCTCTACTGACGCCTTGGTAACTTTTCCCAGCATCCATCCCTAGCTGTTCAACCTCCCGACAGCACCAACAGACGTCTCTGGAACACCCATTGCCAACCTCTCCTTGACCTCCATGTGCCAGGCACTTCTCCCCTGAGCTGTACTGATGGCCAGTCTCCTGGGGACAGATGAACTCCCTGCTACCAGGCTGCCTCATTCTCCACCAGGCCCCACCCCACAGTCCTACTCCTTTTACTTGGGTTGCACAGCCTGCTGGTACCTTTCCCGTAGCAGCAGAGGCCCTGCTCCCACAAAGCAATGGGCTGGAGGGGAGGGGAAGACGTGGCGGGGAGGGGCTGGATCTAGACTTCATGGCTGCACTCGTTCCAGCTCCCTGCCCAGCCCACCCTTCCTACACAGTCTATACCCTTTGTACACAGAGTCTACACCCACTCTACACACAGTCTACACCCGCTCTACACACAGTCTACACCCGCTGTACACACAATCTACCCACAGTCTACACCCGCTGTACACACAATCTACACACAGTCTACACCCGCTCTAGACTTACTCTACACCAGTGCCCCAATACTCTGAGTTCTGACCTAGTCTGCATCCTCCCTCCCCAGGGGACCACCAGCTCCTCTGGTGTCTGAAAACAGGTCTTGCTTTACTCCGGCTCCTAAAGTCCATCTTTCACTGCAGAGAAAATTAAAAGCTCAACCCTTAAAACTAAACCTCTACTTTGTGAACAAAGATGGGTGGACATTCTGGAAAAAAGTCTGTTGGCTCCTTGAAAGTTTGGACAGAGTTTCCAGGTGACCCTGGAATTCTACAAACTCAAGAGAAATGGAAGGAGGTGTCCGTGCAAAATACGTTCACATATAGTTACAGCAGAGTTATTCATGATCACCAAGGAAAGTTGGATACGGTGGTGCACAGCTTTAAACCCAGCCACTTGGGAGGCAGAGGCAGGTGAATCTCTGTGAGTTCCATGTCATCTGGTCAATATGGTGAGTTCCAGGGCAGCCTGGTCTATATGGTAAGTTCCAGACCTACCAAAGCTACATGGTGAGATCTTGTCTCAAATGAATAAACAAGAATTAGCCTCTCGTCAATAGATGGATGAATATGTAAAATGTAGAATATTGTCCAGCAATTGAAAGGGTGTGGTACCGCCAGTGCCGACACACACGGCCATGGATAAGACCTGAAAGCACTGTGGTAAGAGAAGGAAGGCAGTCAGAAGACACCACGCATACTATGATTCTGTGAAATGACTCAAATGCACAAACCCAACTGAGACAGGAAGAAGACTTGGGGTGGGAGAGATGGATCACAGGCTAAGAACACTTCCTGTTCTTGCAGAGTACCTGAGTTTGGTTCCCATCTCATGACGAGCTGTAACTGTAATGCCAGGTATCTGATACACTATTCTGACCTCCACGGATTCTTTCACACACATGCTACATATACATATATACATATACCTGTACATACACTCAAACATACACTATACACATAAAATAAATGAATGTATCTTAAAATAAAGAAAGAATCATAGTTGCCTTGGACTTGAGGAGTCTGGAGAAGCAGGGAATGCCAGCTAACGTGAATGGCATGCCTTGCGGGGGATAGATTGATTGTCATTCTAAAACTGACAATCAATAGTTACACAACCAAAATGTAGTAAATTCACTGCTCAGGACACAGTACACTCTGCCATCGGGAGGGGGCTCATTGCGGCGCTCCCACAGCTAAGACAACTGCAATGGCTTCCACTGGATGGAAAGGGAAACCTGAGTACCATCCTGGGAGGTCCAGGAGGACAGAAACAATAAAGCCTGCAGGGAAAGGACACAGCAGTCAGAGGACCCATCAGACAGGAACGGGAGCTTGTTCTGGGATGTGTTGCCCAGAACACATCCAGAGAGTGAGAGTGAGGTGATTTCAAAGACATTTGGGTGGAGAGGGGGGCAAGAACCAAGTAAAGACAGCCGGGGGCCGAAGCTATGCCTCGGTTGGTAAAAGGCTTCCCGTGCAAGCGAGAGGACATGAATTTGGTCCCTAGGACTCATGTGAAAATTAAAGCTAGGCAAGGTGGTGCACACTCAGGATCCCGGCTCTTAGGGGTGAGGGAGTAAAGAGGAGCCATGGGGATCACTGGCCGACAGACCAATCTCTTTGGTGATGCCCAGACCAGTGAGAGACTGTCACAAAAACCAAGGTGGACAATACCTGAGGAACTTGGGAGGTTGGCCTCTGACCTCTGTATGCAAATGGATCCCTATGGACCTCTCTCCCAAGCTCTACCTTAAGAGTAACCCTACTTTGGACCAAAACTACGTATCTTTAAAACGGAACTCCTCTCCCTCTCTAGGATATATTGTTTCCTTCACAGCCTTCACACACACACACACACACACACACACACACACACACACACACACGGCTGTATGCTATTTTAAATGTTTTGTGTGGATGTGTGTGCGCATAGGTGTACACGCATGTGAAGGTCAGAGATCCATCCTTCGGTGGTCAGTCCTCATGGTCCTCCTTGTTTGAAACAGAGTCTCTTGACCACTGATGCATACTTTGCTAGTGTTTGCCGGTGAGTTTCTGGGCATCCTCCTACCACTATCTGTCTCCATCCCTCCATAGCAACCCCGAGTTCGCAGGTACACGCCACCACATCCAACTTTACGTGGCTTCTGGTAATTAGAGCGTCAGACCTCGCATTTGTGTGGCAAAGACTTTATCCTCTGAGCCATCTTCCCAGAATTCTTTATAAAATTTTAAATTATTATATGCTAGGCAGGGTTACACATGCATTTGATCCCAGAACTTGGGAAGTAGAGGCCGGAGGATCAGTGCTTCAAGGCCAGCCTCGGCTACTTAGTGAGCTTAAGGCTAGTTGGTCTACGTAAGAACCTGCCTCAAGCACACATACACAATTTTATTACAAAGTTTAAATAAACTAAAACTCATGACCCATCTCTACTTCTTCCCAGACTTAGGAGCGAGAACATTCCACGTATCCACGGTGGCCACTTTTGAGTCCCCCTCTCACAAGCCTGACCCAAAGGCAACGGCCACTCTGACTCTCAAACTTGTTTTTTCCCATGGTTCTCTAAGTCTGCTTCACTTCACCAGATATGTATAAGTCCACAAAAGGTGTGTTGCTTCGTTTTCATGCAATGTTTTAACACAAAAATCATCAGACAGATAAGCTGTACTTTGCAGAGAAAGCCCAGTTCCCTACATCCTACAACTCGCATCTTGCTGTTTCTATCTCATAGCTATCTGCCCAGCGCCTTCTACCCTCCATCAATCCACGTTACTTTTTGATGCGTTCCAAAGTCAGATGCGGACACTGGTACCCTTCTGCAGACATATCATTAACAAGAGTTCCATATCTGCAGCTTGTTTGTTTTAGGTAAAATGTACAGAGGACTCAAACGTGTCATGGGTTGAATGTTGACAGATGCCGGTAGCTATGGAAACCAGGCTCCTGTCATGGTATTGCAAAAGCCCAAGAAGTTCCTCTCATGTCCCTTTCTAGTAAATTGCAGACACTATCATCTACAACACACGCAATAACTGTTAAGATTGCTTTCTGCAATAGATTTTGGCCTAATCTAGAAATTCAAATAAATAAAAACGTGCTGTTGAGCACCTGGTTTCTCCCACTCTGCGTGGTGGGGTTTGTGGGATTTTTTTAAGATTTGTGTATGCACACGTGTGTATTCATATGTGTGTGTGCACACATGTGTGCAGGGGCTGACAGATAACAGATGAGGTCACCTGACCACCTAGAGCAGGAGTTACAGGCAGTAGTGAGCTGCCCAACATGGAAGCTGGGAGCCAAGTTCAGTCCTCTGCAGATGGCAGGCACCGTCTCCCTCTCCTGGCATGATGTTTCTGAGGTTCACACATGCGTGGCACACATGGAGAATTGATTCTTTTTTGTCTGTGAGTACTATTCTATTGTGTGACTCTAGTTCTGTTTGCCCAGTCACCCATCGGCAACTTCTGGTCTTGCTTCCTGTTTTTAGTTATTGGGAGTCAGATTCTGAGAGCATCCTTATGTGAGTCTTTTTGTGACCATATGCTCTCATTTCTCCTGGTAAGTGTCCAAAGGAGGAATTACTGGATCATGGGCTATGTGCTCACCTGAGCTATACGAATCCATCTGATCCATGTCCGACATGTTCGGGCCATGGGAAACCCATCACTCATGCCTGGCTTCCTGGTACTCTCGCACCCTTGCCGATCTTTGTGTACCCCATCCTTGTGAATTGTACCCTATAGGCAGGTGCATTGTGTGCCTTGGTGTGGTTTCTCACATGAACTCTCCAGTCTACTGTGTCTGGCAGTTACATTTATCACACTGAGAAGCCCCTCTACCTCCAATGGCCCAAGAGCTCTTATCACTAATTTTTCTCTTGAATGTTACCAAATACTTTTGAGGCATCAAATTCCTCCTGACATGTGTTTCTCAGGAGCCATGCCAAGAATTTCTGTTGAGGAGCTGGGAGAGGGTTCAGTCTGAAAAGTGCTGTGGGCATGAGGTCTCAAGTTCAGTTGTTAGACCCCACATTTTAAAAGTTGGCCATGGTGGGCGCACCCCTCAGAAATCCCAGAACTTGGAAGGCAGGAACAGGTGAATTACAGGGCCCTAGCAATCAGACAGTCTTGACGAGTTCCAGGCTAATGAGAGACCCTGACTGAAAAACCAAGACAGACAGCAGTTGAGGAATGCCACCCAAGGTTGAACTCAGGGCATAGATGCGCCAACACACACAGACATAAGAATGTCACCCCCCCCCCATTCTCCTGTTCCTAAGACACTGTTCGGGTCCACATTGCTGATAAAGATGAAGGAGGCTGTAGCGAGGTCTTATGGAGAAAGATGCCATCCAGAGGCTTAGGAGAGTGGACTGGCCCAGGCGATTCGACACTAGCAATATCTACCTGTGTCAGCCACAGAGTCAGCCACAGACCATCCAAAGACAGAAGTCCTGCTTGGGGAAAAGGTCCCCTGTGTGCAATCCAGGCTCTGCCACACCATGGGCAACTATGGCCTCACACCATATGGTTCTGGAGTCCTGCTTCTTACAGCAGGGTGGGTGGGCAGTCTGTGAGGTCAGAGGCACTCCCTCTGAGCATCACGTAGCTCACATCTCCCCATTGGAAGCCTTCTCTGGACAGCCCCCACATGCATGAGGGTCACCCCTCTGCCACATTCACACTGGCAGCAGTGCCTGCTACCTCCCATTTATCTCTGTGTGTCCTGCTGGTGCTCCTGTGCCCTGCTGGCACGGGGCTTCTCTAGAAGAGGTGGTACTGAACAAATGGAGAAGCTAGTAGGAAGCCACCAACTCCCAGCCATGTGGGGACCGCTGCTGAGAAGGGGCAGACTGTGGTAAATAGGGCCTCGATAGAGAAGGCCCACTTCTAGGGATGCACATTTGGGGTAACGCTAGGTCCCAGCCCCTTCCTGTTAGATCTCTTTCTCCTTCTGCTTCCTGGTCATCGCGAGGTGAGCAGCTATGTGAGGCCAGAGGCACTCCCTCCAGCAGTCACTTACCCTGCATCTCCCTCATGATCATGCACCTCAGTACAGCTGGAAAGAGCAGAGAGGAAGGGCCATTGATGGCACCTCAGAAGTTTGGCCAAATGAGGTCTTTCCTGGTTTTTCACCTCAGGTGTTTGCTTAACTAACACAGGCAGAAACTGGTGCCCTCCTCCTACCATGCATGATAAGGCTTTAAAGGATCTCAACTTTGTGAGGGGCTCATGTCCATATTGCCCACACCCTGACCCCTCTTCTACCTACCCTTCCCACCCCCAGGACATCCTGCCTCCAGCCTTCTCTGTATCTATCACCTCTCACTTGCAGTGATTTCTGGGCCTCGACCCTGCGTGCATCTTGCTTGCTGTGAGTAGAAATGACCCTCTGAGGAAGGAGGTTCACACTGCATTCTATTCTCAGAACACAAGACATTCAAAAAACTATGCACACAGGTGTCAGCCACGGGTTCCTGGTGTCTAGCCAGGGCAGGGAGTCTCTGAGGGAAGACAGACCGAAAATATCCTCCAAACCATAGGGTATTAGTATCATTATAGCCCTCAAGGTGTCCAGCCTTGGATGTTGTAAACCCCAAGAGGCTAACCCCAACCTTCTGGGCCTGTTTCCTTCCCTCTGTACCTGCAGTCCATGGCAGCTGGAGAGACAGAAAGGTCCGAGAACCAATGCCACCATCAGCAACACAGTACCTTTCTGAAGTCAGCACGCTACAGAGAGCATGGGTAGGAAAAATCCTTAGACCAAGTCCTTCCAGAGAGAAGGACAGAAAACAAGGGAGACACTTGGTACCCAGGCAGGGGACGGATGGCAGAGACTAGAAAGGGAGGACCAGGAATAGGTCTGGGGGTGGAAATGAACTCCGTTGAGCCCAAGGAAAAACAGGACATCACCCACACACCATAGACTCCAAAATTCTAATGGCGAATTCTTAGTGGAGGTGAGCCCCTCGGTCAATCCATCCATATTCTGACTCCAGGGAGGACCCCCACACTGTGCATGTGTCAACCTGATTTGCCTGCTGTGACACTTCAGAGAAAGGGATCCCAGCCCCGCCCTCCAGCTTCCACCCAACTCTCCAGATGTGCGTGGGACCACGGTTTCCAGAAGGACAGAGGAAGCCAGCTATTGCCAGGTGCCCAGGTCTCTGGCTCCATGTCACCACCGTCACCACGTCTAACTGAGCCTTCTAGTGCCAGGTCCCTTATCATTCCTGAAGTGTTCCCATTGCCACAAACACCCAGAGGGAGGGAAGGGTGCTGAGAAGCTGAGGGGACTCGCTGGGGAAGAAGCCACCGGGGGCTCCACCTTCTACCCTCCCTCGCCGCCTCTCTCCTCCTGCCCTCTGTTGCCTTTGGTTTAGATCATGTCTTCAGAGAGATGACAGAGTGCAGCCACCCACCCTGGTGCAAGTTGCCCTGCCGATGGACAGGCTGTCCCTCTGGAAGTGACCCAGCTAGGAGCTAGCACTTTTCCCTTAGATAATGCTTGACAAGAGGGAGCTCGATTAGGAAAGAAGCTGTGCACTTTCCCGTGGCTGGAAGCACTTATCATCTGGTGTTTTTCCCCCCTTACACCAAGTGACAGAAGATCGCCCGCTCCTGGCGTCCAAGTTCAGCGTTGTATCACGACCGAGTTTCCCAAGGAGTGGGGACTCTCGGTTTTTCATGAATACAAAATCTCTCTATTGTGGGTCTTTTCTTATTATTTTTTCATTTTCATTCCAAACACTGCAACAGGCAGCTGAGGGTTCAAGACATCCTCTCTCTGTCTCTCCCAGGGATCCCACGGCTGCAGTCTGATAAACCGCTGTGATTCAATACTGCCACACGCCGCCTGACTTGCTCCCAGTGTCTAGGAAATGACCTCGAGGAGTTGGCAGTTTCTGCTGCTGATGCAGTATGCAGATTCTGCAAACGAGATTGAGTTTCACAGTTGGTTTTCAGAACAGCTTAGAGTCAAAGACTCAAACTACAGAGCACAGCGCGCGAGTTCTTATCAAAATGTCAAAATCGATTTGGCCAGAAAACCTTGGCAGGCAACATCTGTGAAAGGTTAGGGGCCTGCACCACTCCCTCCCATGGATTCACACAGCTGCCAAGTTCATCAGGGCAAAAGGCACCAAAAGGCTGCGTGCACTTGAAGCCAGGGCACCCAGAGCCACCAGGCGTCTCTTCAGAGAAGCCAGGGAGATGGGGGAGGAGCCTGCTTTGCAACTAGTCAAAAAACAAAGCGTCATCCCTTCCCATGGGTGTTCTTAGCAGCTGTCTCTGGTCTCCACACGGCTTCAAAGTGGCCTTGTTACAGACAGAGAAAGAAAAGTGAAAAGGGATACAGAGATAGAGGGAATAGAGGGGAGGGGAGTGGAGGGGAGGGAGGGAAAGAAGGGGTGGGAAGAGAAGGAAAGGGGATAGGAGGGAAGGGGAGGGAAGGAAAGGGAGGGAAGGGAAGGAGGGGAGGGGAGGGGAGGGAAGGAAAGGATGATGATTCAAGGGAAGCCTCTGGTCCCATCTCCCGTTCTCTCAGGAAGCTCCCTCACCAGCCAAACCTGGGCTTGGGGATGCCCTGGTCTGCTTTTCTGGTGTCGTGATAAACACCTAACCAAAAGCAGTTTAGAGGAGGAATGGGTTTGTTTGACTTACACATCCAGGTCACAGACTATCACTGTCCCTGGAGAAGTCAGGGCAGGAACTCAAGAGCTTGAAGCAGAAACCAGGGAGAGACGGTTCTCATCAGTTCTGTCTCCCTGGCTCAGCGTGTTTTCTTCTATGACCCAGGACACCGATGGGCTGCGGACTCCTCTGTCAATCAATAACCAAGACAGTTCCCACAGACCACTCTGACATGAACAATCCCTTAGCCAAGTCTCCCTCTTGCCAAGTGAGCGATTCTTGGTTGTGTCAAATTAACGGTAACATTTGACAGGACAGGGGCTCAGGGTGCCCGTTTGTGAAGGGGCTCAGGGTGCCCGTTTGCGAAGGGGCTCAGGGTGCCCGGTTGCGAATGGGGTACTTTTGTTGCTTTTTCTCATAGCTGTGACCAGACATCTGACATGAACTTAAGGATGAAGGGGTGGATTTGACTTGTGGTTTGAGGGGATACAGTCCACCGACATGGGAGAGAAGACACAGCACCCCACCAGGAGATACGGGTGTGGCAGTAGGAGCTTGCTCACACTGGGCAGAACAAAGGATTGGGCACAGGGATTTTCAGGTCATGGAAGACAACTACCTACACATACAGAGTACACACACACACACACACACACACTCCTCTTAGGAAGCTCCCTCAAAGACAGGCTCAGGAGTGTGTCGCCCTAAGAGATAAAAGAATCTTGTCGCGTTGACAGTGAAGATTGACCATCTCGGGTAGAAACTGTGCTGCTCTGTCTGTGTTCTTCCCTGGAGCACAGATTTACAGAGGAGCTGATTCCTATGAAAGATGAGCCAAGCGTTGCAAGTGGAGCCAGCACATCGGAGGTGCTCGGGCACAGTCCTATGCCGCTCAGAGAGCTGCGAGGCCTGGGGGAGGATGCTGCGTGCTGGATGTATGGACTCCACAGTCACCAGCACCTCCTGCTCCATGTAGGCCTACGTTGAGGTCAAAACTAATTACTGAGTCTCATATTTTCCCACTTCAGACAGAATCATAACACTATTAAGAGCTAATACATTTATTACTGTGATTCTCAACCGGGCAATATTAAAACCTGTGAAAGTGACTTTGCAAATTACCAAACAGTCACCAAGCTAATGAAGCAAGGCTTCTAAAGTGACTGAGGAATAATTCCTATATTATAAGGACAGCAATCTGTGAAGGGAGATTTGGTTTTAAAAAAACACACATTATAATGTATAATGGAGAGTGTTAATCTGGGGTGAATCCAATCAGAACAGAACAAAGAGAAAAGCAGAGGAAAGAACACGGGCAGAGAGGGGGCACAGGAGCCCACTGGCAGGAGGCTGCCTGCGAAGGAGGTACCCAAGGGCCCCTCTGATAGCATGCCAGCTGCCTGTTACATACAGCCTTGCCAGCACTTGGGATCACAGAAGAGGCCTGTGAGGGGCAGTCTAGGCTGGGCTAACTGAGCTTAGGAGAATCATTCCGTAGGTGGGGATACTGAACTACACAAAAAGATGGAAGGGGCTGAGCACCAGATTCACCTCTCTGCTGACTGTGGGTACCGTGGTGGCCGGCCGCCTCACGCTCCTGTTCTACAGCTCCTCTGCCACGATGGGTTGTCTAAAGAACTCCTTCAGCCCTTAGCTGCTTTTATCTCTCTCAGAAATGAGAAGAGCAACTGATACAGCCACCCAAAGCCACGTGCCCTGTAGCATTCTGTTGAAAATGCACGGAGGACCCCTGTCTGTCACGATCCTGAGAAAACAGCTTAGGTAGGGTCCTGATCTGCCTGCACCTTCCCAGCGCTCAACTCCGATACTCTGCCACTACCTCAGAGCACAGCTACACACTGGGACCTGGCTCCAGGCCACGTGAGCCAAGGGGGTAAGCCAGGGGAACCTTCCAATTATACCCAAGGTCCAGGCACCACCCTGCCTAACAGCGCCTCAGGCAAGAGGCCCCCCTGCAGGGGAAAGGAAACAGGTGGGCCTGACCTGGAGGGGTGGGAGCTGTGTTAATTAGTTCACCTGTCCAGAAGCAATTCTTTTTATAACCACAACACTTACAAGGGGCCACATCAAAGCCCTGGGCAGAACAAGGCCGAGGAGACAGGCATGAAGGCCGGTCAAGGGAGAAGAGGCCCATGCTTCTAGTTAGCAGCTGACAGCAAGCACCGGGCAGGCGCTACTTAGTCAACCAAATCTGCCTTAATGCAGAAACGCTCGCCTCCTCCCTGTCCCAGCGGTTCCAACCGGGGCTCCCCCAGCAGAGTTTGAATCCTATTATACAGCAAACATCTGTGGCGTTAATTTTCGCCCTGTAAACAAATGCAGGCAGCTGTGGCGGATCATCTGACGAGTCAATCACTTTGAGCAGCTCTCTGTCCTCTTTCTTCACGGCAGAAATGAAACAGGGCTCTCGGCCCATCTGTGGCACCGCAGGCAGAGTCAGTCCTGGCGGGGACACAGCCCGCTTCGCTTTGTGCCTGGCCGGGACCCAGGCCCTTCCTCTAAAGTATCTACAAGGAATGACCCCGTACCAAGAACATAGGTTCTGCATCTTACTGTTTTTATTTCTGTTTTTCACTGGCAGAGATTGGATCTTCGAAACCCCTAGCGAGAATCAGTTTGCGCTGTGTTCTCAGGAGGGGTGACTTGCACTGCCAGGGGAACGTTGGGCGGCATGGATGAACTTTTCTGGGTATCACAGCTGAAGGGAGAGAACCCTGGTATCTACTGAGAGACAACCAGGGCCGCTGGAAAACACTTAGGAGAAACCAATGGCTAACAGCTATCTATGAGAGAGTTTGTTTTTAGAGGCCACATCTTCAGTAGCCCAAGCTGACCTCAAACTGGCTTCCACTTCCTCCCAAGGACTCGACTACAGGCACGCCATGCTCAGTCTGCTTGTTTGTGCGTCTAAGCAGATGCCCGCCGCACTAGTTCTGAGGTGCCTGGGCACAGAGACTTCTGCATTTCTGAGGAGGAAAGGCCATATTGTTCCCTCCTCCCCTGCCACTCAGCCTAGGATGGGGAAGCAACAGTCTGGCTCCATTATGTCCCATGGCCTTTGGTCTTGCCTTTTCCAGGCTCCAGTAGGAGAGTCTCTGTGCCCAAATTGCTAACCACACCCAGCAGGTCCCAGCTCCTGCCGTTCCGTGCCTGTGTGAGCTGTGATAGGCCAGGCCAGGCCCGTCTCCAGCACCTCCTACTGTACCTGCCTCACGCTTCTTAGCCCTGGCTGTGCGCAGACCCTCCACATGCTGTGGGCTTTCCTCTGAGGCAGGGTAGTCACACAACCACACAGAGCAGCTCTGTCCCAGAGGCACCCACACACATCTCCAGGTCCTTCAGCGAAGGAGGGAAAGAGGAAGGGGCGAGCTAGGGCATGGGTGTGCACACTGGACTTCTGGACATTCTGGGTGGGACAAGTCAGAGTGGAACAGGGGAACCTTAGGTGCACACCAAAAACGTACCAATACTTGGATTGGGTCTACCTTGTGCTCCAATAGGAAAGACTTAAGGTGACCAATCAGCAGGATGGACATTCATAGCAAGAACAGTCTTCTCCGTCCTTGTCCACCATCCAGCAAGGGGTGCGCCTGAATATCTACCTTCCATAGCCCTGGAAGATCCACCGCTGCCCTGAGGGGGCCAGGCCTGGGACCTTGGAGACTGCTTGCTAGTTGACTAGCATAAGAATTGTGGTCCTCTGGTCTGCTTCTAGAATAACCAGCTGGCCGGGCGGCGGTGGTGCACACCTTTAATCCCAGCACTCGGGAGGCAGAGTCAGGTTTATCTCTGTGAGTTCGAGGCCAGCCTGGTCTACAAGAGCTAGTTCCAGGACAGGAACCAAAAAGCTACGGAGAAACCCTGTCTCGAAAAATAAAAAAAAAATAAATGAAATAAAATAAAATAGAATAACCAGCTTCCCTTTATGATCAGAGTGGCGGGTAGAGTGACCACTACCAAGTCCCCAACAGAAGGCAGTCCACTGGGCCCTTCGCCCTTCTCATTTAAAAAGAAACCATCCATCAGGGCTGGAGAGTTTTGTCAACTTGACACAAGTTAAAACTCATCTGAGAGGGGAGAAACTTGATTAAGAAAACGCCTCCCTAAGATCAGGCCTCAGGCAAGCCAGTCCGATGTTTTCTTAATCAGTGACTAATGGGGAGGGCCCAGTCCATGGTGGGTGGTCCTGGGTTCTATCAGAAAGCAGGATGAGTAAGCCATGAAGGACAAGTTAGTAAGCAGCATCCCTCCGTGGCTTCTGCCTCAGTTCCTGCCTCCAGGATCTTGCCCTGTGTGAGCTCCTGTCCTGACTTCCTTCAGTATTAAACAGTGATATGGAAGCTAACTAATCCCTTCCCTCCCCAGCCTGCTTCCGGTCATGGTGTTTCATTGCAGCAATAGGAACCTAACTAAGGCAGCTGAGGAAGACGGCTCAGTCAGTGAAGCGCTTGGTGTGTAATCGCGGGGACCAGAGTTCAGATCCCCAGAATCTACGTAAAGATCCAGGTATGGTGATTACGTATCATCCGAGCAGTGTGGAGGTTGGACAGTCACTGCCCAGCAGTGTAGGCCACACTGGTGAGATTCAGCTGCAGTGAGAGACTCTCACACAAATAAGCAGAGGAAGAGAGAAGGCATCCTGCATTCACCTCTGGCCTCCATAGGCTGCACGCTCACACACACACTCACATGGTTCATTACACAGAACCACCGCTTACGGAAACAGCTACTGACTAGTTTGTACTCCCTCTGCTCACAGATGAGAAAGACTGACCTCTAGGAGCCGAGGAAGCTAGTCCAGCCGTACACGGCACATCATCATCGGAGTACGGAGGACTAGAACCATGGCCCATAGTACGGAGGACTAGAACCATGGCCCATGCTATTCCTAAACTCCCCTCTCCAGCACAAGGACTCAGGCCCCCTCCAGCCTACTGAATCAGCCCTCCACCAGTCAGAGGTTTCCATATCACAGCCAGTTCCAAAGTTTGTCTAAGCAGGATCCCTGGGGCCGTGGAGTGGCACATTGCAGGGCACAGGCTCCGGGGGCATACAGAGACTGTCCCAAGTGTGCCTTGCATTAACTCTGGCTCTGCGCTGTCAGACAGAGCTGCCATGCTCCCTGATTGTTCAGTCTCGCTCTGAGCCCTTGCTTTCACAGACAACCACAGTCCCAGAGCCCAACTGGGTAGTTGCCAGGTCCATCTGTCCCAAATCACCTTCTCAGGAGAGACTCTGGGCACTCCCACTCCGTCCTCCCCTCTCCGAGCAGGCTTGGCTCAGGCAGGAAAAGCCCATTCTCCCTGCACTATTAAACACGGCTCTTCAAAGACACATCTCACATTGAGTTAAACCCTTTCGTGAAGCCTTTGGTGGTTTCCATAAATACCATAGATGAATAGGTTGGAGCCCATGAAAGCCCCTATTTACTGCACGATGAAGGGCCGGGAGGAGCAGGGGAGGGAGCCTGGAATATGGCCATGGGGCAGGTCAGCTAAGGAGGGCATCTCAGCTTTGGGGGGAAGGCGGGGTGTTAAGAGGTTTTGAGAGAAGGGCTCTGGTAAAGAATGTGTCTGATCCTCATCCCTTCCCAAAGAAACTGGCCTCTGTCACTTCCCTGCAAAACAAACAAAACCCTTTCATTCGACACTTGAAAATGCTTCAGAATGAGCACCTTCGTATGAACACAGTCTGAATGCTGCTTCGCCCTGCAGTGGGGGTCAGGACAGGTGGATAGGCTTGCAATAAAGCGCCAGAACTGGCGCCCAACGTGAGAGTCTAGGACAGCCTTATTTGATGGCAGAGGGACCTGGCTAGAAACGAGGGTGCACACAGGAAAGCCGAACTTGTGAAAGGTAAGAACGGACCAAAGCCACATCTCTGTACACTGTTGTTCAAGCGCAAACCTCGGTGTCAATTCACACAGCTCAGGACGAAGGGATGGAGGTGACTTTCGACTGTTTGGATCCCTCACAGCCCAGCCATTCTCCAAGCTGACCCCAAGCCATTTTCTCAGCCCTTCCTTTGGAAAGGGCGCTCACCTGTCCCTGAGACTCTTAGCCCCGACAGAGTTGCAGGTGAATGGGAAAACACGCTGCCAACAGGAACACAGGTTGTCTAGAACAGACAGCGAGAGGAATCTGCTACACACAGGGGTGGGAGGAAGCCTGCCATTGACACTTAACAGTTCGTTTAGGTGTGTAAAATGTAATTAATTTTAGTTTCACACATCTCAAGTGGCTCCAAACGATGCTCATTCTGGAACGTTCTAAAGTGTCTCATGGAAGATTTTTTTTTCTTCTTAGAGTGATTAATACTCAAGGATGGAATTAAGGTTTTAAAATATATAATCTCTCATTAAGACTGAAAGCAGCTACAACCCTGATGGTCAGCCCAGCATCCTCGGGCTTGGCTCTCCTAAAAATCTCTCCTGAAATTGTCCATGACCAGACATGAGCTCATCTGTTACAGAGATCCTCTGTGTACTCGCCGGAGCTGACCCTAGATGGGGTGGCACCTGGTCAAGTCAGCAGCCCAAAGTCCCCAGGAAGGTCTCACAGAGGGAAGGAGGCCTGTGTCCAGGGTCTCCAAGGTGGACCTTATTAACCTGCAGAAATGAAGGCCAGCCTAGAAACAAAAGGCAAGTGTGTGTCTCAGAAGCTCCTGGACAGCAGCTGGCTCAGTTGTGCCTCAGGGAGGGAATGACAACCACTGTCAATCACAGACCTGGAGGCTGAACTGGGTGGGGCCTCTCCGCATCACTGCAAACCCCTGCCTTGTTTTTCCCAAAGTCACCTCCATGGCACCATGAGCCTCACTCCCTTCCATCAAGAGAAGTCACACAGGCTCTGGAGCAGCCTGGCCCCCTGGTCCTATCTCGACGCGAGCCCAGTGAGAGCCAAACATTTGCCCTTGTATGTGAGCTATGTTGTTAGTCTTCTCGGACAGTGGCTTCCCCAACCCAGTTCACAGAAACTGCACAGTTCTGGGACACCACCGCCAGACTGGCACATCCACTCTGTGGCCATCACGGGTTCCCCTTCCACTCTACCCCAGGAAGCTGATTGCTTCAGAAGAAAAACAGTCCTTTGCCCATTCGATTGCCCGTTCCATGTGTTCCCAGGGAATGGGCGGGTACACTTTGCAGTGCCCACCCTAGACTCACATGCCTGCCGGCTGTTTACCAACCCTCTCTCCAAAGCAACTACTAGATGGCAGGAGAAGCCTGGATTGCCTTAATACCACAGTGCAACACACTCCAGGGAAAACTCTGGACTTGTCCCGGTATGGAACTTTCTTTCACACCAATCCCTTGGTAGCCAGTCCTCCCAAACATACCCCATGCCTGAGAACTGCAGTCCTGCGCCACCGTGTTCAAAGGACAGGACACCAGCATGATGCTGTGTGTGAGGGTGGACAGTGCCATTTCCTGTAGCATGTGTGGATGGTGCAGGGGGACGTCAACCTCTGGGAAAGCAGGAGGCACTTGGAAGGAAGGTTCCTTAGCATCCATGGAGAGCATGGCCTGCAATCGGGTGACAGTAGGATGGGGGGGCTCTCTAAGTTTGGGTAGTTTGCCCCCACAGTAACTGTGGTCATAGATGTTGCCTATAGTCTTGGGCATTTGAACACACGGTCACCAAGTGGTGGCACTGTTTGTAAGGTTATGGGACTCTGGGAAGCGGAGCCTTGCTGGAGGAAATACATCACTGGGGATGTGTTTGAATATTCATAGTCTTCGCTTTCCATCATGCTCTCTACTTCATGCTTGTGTTTGACAGCGTCAACTGCCAGCCCTCCTGCTGCCGCCTCCGTGTTTACGGCTCACTCCCAAGCTTCTCCCCACGGCAGAATGCTCTAGAACTGTCAGCCCAAATAAACTCTCCCTTCTACAAGTTGTCTTGGCCCCGGTGCTCCTTTCATCACAGCAGCAGCAAAGTAACTAATCCAGTAGCACAGGTGCGAAGAGACACTGTACCCATGCAGTAGAGACACTGTATCCTCTGCCCAGCATGGAGGAAGGTGGCGGAGGTGTAAGCAATGAACGTGCTGGAAAGAGCGGGAAGTAAGAGGGACACACTGCTGGGATTGGATGCACCCCCTGCTCCAGCGGGAGTTCCTGGTTCTGCAAAAATGGGTTTGTCAATGAGGGATCCCCAAGTTCTCATCCAGGTCTGATGGTGGAAAGGTCTTCTGAGGCATGTAAGAAATAGATTGTTTCCTTTTCCACTGGGAGGTTCCAGAAGCATCCTAGAGAAGGCCTTCCAGGGCTGGAACACACCCATAACCACACTAACTACCTATAATATAGTCCATGTGGGCGCTGTGCCAGGCTCCATGGTAGATAGACCCCTGGTGAGGCCCAAGCTCAAGTACAGAATAACACTTTAGGACTAGCTGCTGTTATAGGGTCACAACCAGGGTCACTCTGGGAGAACGCAGTACCCAGGGTGCCTTGTGAGGCCACCCAGTGCCTATGTACCTATCCCAGGTAACATGGCATTTTCATGCATGCATGTTCTGTGTCATGCTTAAAGTTAAACCGGTCTTCTTTTATTGTACATATGTGTATGGTGCGTGCCTGTGCATATTTCTGTGGGTGCACATATGCATGCATATATGTGTGAAGGGCAGAGGTTGATGTTGGGTGTCTCCCTCTGTTGCTCCCAGATTTATCTATCGAGCAGGGCTTCTCACTGAACCCACAGCTCACTGATTTGGCTTGACTGGCTGGCCAGTGAGCTCCTGGGATCCCCATGTCTGTGTCTCCTCCCCAACCCAATCCCAGGAACACATCATCACACCCATGTTATTTTATGTATGTCTATGTGTGTATGAATGTGTGTACATATATATGAGGGGTACAGCTACAAGAAGAGTGTGTCAGATCTCTCAAAGTGCAGTCACAGTGTCTCTGGGGTGCCAAGCTTGTTATGGAGGTACTCAGTTTCAAACTCCAGTACTCAGGATTGAGCGACCAGTGTTCTTCACCTCTGAGCCATCTCTCCAGATGTGCAGGCAGCTGTTTACACAGCGCTGAGATCTCAACTGTGCTCTTCATGCCCAGGGAGCCAGCGCTCTAGCCAAGCCATCTCCCCAGCCCTTGCTTGGTTGGGCATCCCTCTCTCTCCCTTCTACAAAGGCCACGGCCTGGGCATCACTCTCCAGTGTCCTCCTAGCATGCAGGGAAGGAGCCGGGATACTGGCCTTGATAATGGGTCTGTGTCTGGTGAATTCCACCTACCAACGGTCTATACCTGAACCAAAAATTAATTAATTAATGAAACAGGAACTCAGATAAAAGAGATGCCATCCCCGGGAGCAAGGGGAGATCAGACATCAGAAACTCAGTGAGAAAGGCATTGGCAGGAACATACAAAAGAGTCTGGTGGGGCCCTGCTGTGCCGCTCACAGGGCAGACAGATGAAGCCCTTCACACTTGGCCAAGTCGGGACACACCAGGCAGAGGCTCTCTCTCCGCTGGTGCAGAGTTCTGTGGCTCTCCGGAGCTCTAGACTGACTAGAAGGAGGTTTGGTCATCCCACAGCCTCCATCCTGGACAATGTCATCCGGACAAGGGGCCGGCCTCCAATTATCACGGCACGGAAGATGTTATGCCTTGGACAAACATTGCCCCAGGTCCAGAGAACAGGCGTGCTCCTTCGTCTTCTGTCAGTAAATTTTAAGAACGAGACGAAAAGGTAGCTGAGAGCAGGGGTAGTTCAACTTTAAGGTACATTTTTAATTAAAAGAAAAAGATCAGAGCCGTGATGCGGCATCATAAAACAGATAATTTTACAGCTGGATGGTCTCCCTCTGATGTACTTGAAAACCATTTTCAAGCGACATAAAGTTTAACATAGCGGTACATCTGCCTACCCGCTAGAATCTACATGGAATTTAAAATTTAATTATATTAACGCTTTGCTACAGTATGCATCGCAAGCACAGTAGCCAAGTGGAACGCCAGTAGAAATAGCTTTGTTTGGCTGTGTTGGGAGCCCCCCATTAGTGGAATTCGGTTTCAGGGAGCCCTGTGTTAAGCTTGACAGACAGTTGATGAAGCCGTCCGAAATGTTTACTGCGCACATAACAAACCACTGGGGACCCAATTGCTCATTCTCCAAGGTGCTGCTGGGGGCAGGGAGAGAATCCCGTCTCCCTCCCTCTTCCTGCTAATGCAGAAACACAGCTACAGGAAGAAAGACAGGGAACCAGGGTGACCCTGTGAAGTTGGGTAAGGGTGAGAGGGGTTGCTAGGTGGCTCATGACTCTGGAGAATCAAACCACTGTGAAGTTTATGTCTATGTCAAAGCACTCCTTCCTCAGCAGGAAAGCTTGCCTTAGTAACTTCCTAGGGTTAAAAATGCAATCCTGGCTTGGGGCAGATCAATGGGGAATGCATGCCCAAAGATTTACAAGGACCTGTGCTTCCTCCACAGCACTGGAAGATAAAGGAAGGAGGAAAGGAAGGATGGAGGACCAGAAGAAAGATAAAAAAGAGAGAGGGGAGGGAAGGAATGAAAAAAAGAGGAAAAGATAGAGAAAGAAAGGAGAAGGGACGGAGAGAGAGAGGGAGGAGGGGGAAGGAGGGAGGGGCTGGGTTCACCAGCATCTGCAGAAAAACTTCCCTGCAAACGCAGCTCCCTGTCAGACTATGTACAAGCATGGAATAAAGAAGCTTCAGTCTGAACATGGGGGGGGGGGGGCTTGACTGCAATCCTGGCCCTGTTAATAACTGTGCGTTCGTGTGTATGTGTGTGTGTGCATGTTTGTGTGTGTGTACTTGTGTAAGTGCATAAATGCATGTACATTGCTGTACGTGGCAGTCAGGGATTGATCCAGGCATCTTCCCCAATCACACGCTAGCTTATTTTTTGGAACAGGGTCTCTCCCTGAACCTGGAACTCCCCACTTCTGCTAGACATGTTGACCAGCAAATCCCGGGAATCCTGTCTCCCCAGGACTGGAGTTTAAGGGTCTGGACTACCATGCCTGGCTTTTTACATGAGTGCAGAGGATTTGAACTCAGAACCGCATACTTATATGTTAAACATTTTATCAACTGAATTATCTCCCCAACTCTTTGCTGTACATTTTCAAAAAAGAGTTTTTTTCTAAAAGCACACAGCATGAATATGTTATATACACAGAGAGGTGCATACATAAAATTGGTGAAATAAAACTTTGAAGAAAGAAATTGAAGAAAACACCAGAAAATGGAAAGGTCTCCCATGTTTTGGGGTAGGTAGAATTAACATAGTAAAAACGGCAATTATACCAAAAGCAATCTACAGATTCAATGCAATGTTCATCAAAATCCCAGCAAAATTCTTCACAGACCTCAAAAGAGCAATACTCATCTTCATATGGAAAAATTAAAAAAACCAAGATATTAAAAAAATCCTGTACAACAAAGGAACTTCCAGAGGCATCACAATCCCTAACTTCAAACCCTATTACAGAGTTACAGTATTGAAAACAGCCTGGTATTGTGGCATAAAAACAGACAGGGAAACCAATGGAATTGAACTGAAGACCTGGATATCAATCCACATACCTACAAATACCTGATTTTTTATAAAGAAGCTAAAAATATAAAATGGAAGAAAGAAAACATATTCAACAAATGGTGCTGGTATAACTGGATATCAACATGTAGAAAAATGAAAATAGATCCGTATCTATCGCCGTGCACAAAACTCAAGTCCAAATGGATTAAAGATCTCAACATAGAACCGATCACACTGAGCCTCATAAAAGAGAAAGTGGGAAATACACTTGACTGGCTTGACAGGAGACCACTCCCTAAATATAACCTCAGTAGCACAGACACTGAAAGCAACAATTTAAAAATGCGGCCTTCCGAAACTGAGAAGCTTCTGCAAAGTAAAGGACAAAACGACAGCCTACAGATTGGGAAAAGATTTTCACCAACCCCAAATTGGACAGAGGACTGACCTCCAAAATATACAAAGAACTAAAGAAACTTGACATCAAAAGAATAAATAATCCAATGAAAAAATGGGGTACAGACCTGAAAAGATAACTCTCAACAGACAAATCTCAAAGGGCTGAAAAACACTTAAGGAAATGCTCAACATCTTTAGCCAGCAGAGAAATGCAAATCAAAACAACTCTGAGATTCCATCTTACACCTGTCAGAATGGCCAAGATAAAAAACACTGATGGCAACTTATACTGGAGAGGATGTGGGATAAGAGGAACACTCCTGCATTGCTGGTGGGAGTGCAAATTTATCCAGCCGCTATGGAAATCAGTATAGCAAATTCTCAGAAAATTAGGAAACAGTCTACCTCAAAAACCAGCAATACCACTGTAAGGTATATACCCAAAGGATTCTCAATCATACCACAAGGACATGAGCTCAACCATGTTCATAGCAGCATTGTTTGTAATAACCAGAACCTAGAAACAACCTAAATGCCACTTAACCAAAGAATGGATAAAGAAAATGTGGTACATTTATACAATGGAGTACTACACAGTGGAAAAAAATAATGACATCTTGAAATTTGCAGGCAAATGGATGGATCTAGAAAAAAAACTGTATTAAGAGGTAACCCAGACCCAGAAAAACAATTTAATATGTACTCACTCATAAGTGGCTTTTAGATATACAGCAAAGAAAACCAGCCTACAGGTCATAATCCCAGAGAACCTAGACAACAAAAAGGTCCTAAGAGAGACATACATGGATCTACACAGGATGGTGAAAAAGACAAGATCTCCTGAATAAATTGGGAGTATGGGGGTCACAGGAGAGGGTGGAAAGGGAGAAAGGAGGAGAGTGGAGAAAAGTGTATAGCTTAATAAAAGCAAAATAAGAAAAGCACACAGCATGCATATTTATATACACAGAGACATACAGCTGTGGACCGCGTCAGGGAAGAAGCAGGAATGAGGGAGCGCGAGGGGGGCAAGCCTACCGCTTTCCGTTATTCATTTCTGAACAGTGTGAATTTTCAAAATCCACATAAATTCTTTCTATAATAACTATTAGGCATAAAACTGCATATTTAAATTGTGATTTGTTTCTTTCCAGTCTTCATATTTAATTTCTGGATTTTAAATGAATATTCAAGGGCTTTTTATGTTTGGGAGTCAAGGACACGGGCCAAAACCGATCTGCTCTGATCAGCGACACTGAATCCCAGTGATGAGCAGGGCACAAGCGGGGTTCACAGAGGGACTCCTGCTCAGAGCTGCTGGACAGATGGGGCACAGGGCAAGAAAGAAGCACAGAAGAGTCCCAGCACCGGCAGATAGAAGTAGCCACTGATTCAGTCTGAGACAGAGGTTTGACACCCAAGGTTTAACACCCAAAGGATGAACTGCAGAGACAGTTGAGGCTAGAACTGGGACTTCGTGGCCATCAGTGCACCGACCTGCATCAGGAGAAGAGCCTAGGAGGGGTGACCAGGAAGTTAGGGAGACCCTGAGAGAGCCTTGGGCACCTCTGTCTTAAGAGGTTCGGACAATAGGAGCTGCACGGAGGCGGGGGTGGGGGCAGAGGTGGCACAGAGTGGTGACCACAGCAGGAAGCCAGAAAACAGTTGCTGTGATTGGAAGGGGTGACCAGTTTGCCAAGGCCTAATGGTGGACAATACTCTGAGGACAGAGATGCATGCTTTTGATTTGGTGACCTAAGCACCGTGTTTAGGGATGAAGTGAGGAGCGAAGGGAGCCAGAGAGCAGAACAGACATGGAGACGGGAGGACAGGCCGACCCACGGAGGGTGCAGGAGAGACTGTTGCAGCTCCTAGGAAGGCTTTAGTTTGCTCCTTAACAGGAACCACCAGATGGGCAGTGGCGCACGCCTTTAATCCCAGCACTTGGGAGGCAGAGACGGTTGGATCTCTGTCAGTTCAAGGTCAACCTGGTCTATAGAGGGAGTTTCAGGACAGTTAGGACTGCTACACAGAGAATCCCTGTCTTGAAAAGCCAACACTAAATAAATAAATAAATAAATAAATAAATAGATAGGAACCACCAGAGTCTACTCAGTGCTGACAAGAATGACCCAGCAGACGGGAAACAAGGCTGATGGATAGGGAGAGGGTATTCAGAACACCCTGATCAGTGGAAAGAAATGGGACCTGACACACAAGAAGGGGGAAGTGTGTCCAGGGTCCAGACGGGCTACCCACTGACCCAGAGCAAAGCGTGCCCCGCGGGTAGACGAGGAAGGGAGTGGAGGTGTTGTGGGGTATACAGACGTCTCTGCCGACCTACTCTGTCCTGTGAAATGACAAGCATCTCGGATGAGGGGTCACTTGAACCCGACGCTTCAGAGGGTCTAGAATGGGATTTAAGCAGGTAGAAGGGTTAGCCACGGAAGCACCCCTGGAGTGGGAACAGTACTATGTACACACAACACCGGCGTATACTGAGGTAAGCAGTTGCTCGCATTGCTAAACCTTGCACTTAGGATACTAGTTCAGGATGGCTAGGAGTCGTGAAAGGGTCGTTCTGTGGACATTAAAAGTCAGCAAGGAAGCTGTCAATGGTGATGCATGCTTGCAGTCCCAGCACTGAGGAGGATGAGGCAGGAGGATGCTGAGTTCACAGTCTGTCTGGCCTTCACAGAGAGATACTGCCTCAAGAACCAGGAAGCATTGTGACAGAGATCAACTCCAGCGATGCCTAAAGCTGCAATGAGAGACATCCCTCCTGTGAGAACACCCAGGACATGAAGGTCAAAGGTGCAAGAGGGGCTTCCAGATGAGGGGGCAGCAACAGACACCAGGAGCATCCCACACGGCCTCCAGGGGCAGCTGAACCAAGCCGGAGGTGCAGAAATGGCTCCCACCTGAGCCATCTGTTGGGAATCAGTAATGTTTCCCAAGGGCCCTGGTCCCCCAGCTCTCTTACCTCAGACTTCCTTCACACCCTAGGAAGCATGGAGAACTCTGTTGTCAGCCATGCATTGGGCCTTCTCTTTTGAAAGCTGTCCTCCCATGTCCTCTAGCTAATGTCCTGACTTCTGTGGATGTTCCAAATGAAACACACACACCTACAGATGCAAAGATGATATCCATAGATGAGAGGAAACATATGATGTTTGTCTTTCTGGGCCTGGGTTTCCTCTCTCAGAATGATTATTTCCAGCTCCATCCATTTACCTCCCAATGTTATACTTTCAATTTCCATGGCAGTCAAATGCTATCCATTGTGCAAATGCACAGCATTTTCATCATCCGTCGCTCGCCCGATGGACATCTAGGCTGCCTCCATTTCCTGGTTCCAGTGAACAGAGCAGCAATGAACAGGGATGAGCAAGTGTCCCCGTGGTGAGCTGTGAAGTCCCGCGAGTGTACGCCCACGAGCGGTAGCGCTGGCTAGCACGGTGGATCTGTTTCTTGACGGCGCCATTTCTTTTGTAGATTATTTATTTGTTTTGAGATTATGGCTCACTTTGTACTCCCAGGCTGAACTAAAATTCATTAAATAGCCCAGGATGGCCTCAAACGCAGCCATTCTGCCTCAGCCTCTTGTGTGTGGGGAGCGTTTCTGAGATGTAGACACAGACAGAGTTGGATCGTAACCCCTCCCAATCTCCAATGAGTCCTAACAGAAACAGTCCCCCAGGTCCGAGGACCATGCATCTGGTTTAAAACAGAAGATACGGAGCGACCAATACAAATCTTGGAGTTTTTAATGGGAATCATTACTCAAAATATGTCACTAGCCAATCAATACAAAAGTTAAAACTCATCAATATTTAAATTTTTTCCCATTGACATCTTATCATCCTGGCCAGGAAAGAGTTCAGCCCATTGCAAAATCTATTTTTTAATCTTTTGAGTTTGCAGAGTTCAGAATTAAACACCACTGGTTGGTGGGTGTCAGCAGCCTGACCAGAGACCACAGTGGAGCCAGTTTAGGAGGGGACAGAAGGACAAACCATGGAGAAACCTGCACCGTGGTCAGGTAGGCTGACCCGCCGCAGCACCATGATCAAGCAGGCTGACACCTCGGCAGCAGAGCAGGCAGGCCTCTGTCACCGTAGGGGTGGCTCTCTCAGAGGTGTGAGGTTTGGGGAGGTGGCAGCACTGTAGCCTCTGACACATGACCCGGCTTCAAGCTGGAGCTCAGATTCCCCAGGGGGTGTTCCAGGATTATTTCTTCCAGCCCTACACTGTGGCTGTCTGGACCCTCTCATCCCCAACCCCCCCCCCCCCCCACACACACACCAGTACCCGTGCTCTTGGTTTTGATAGTATTTTTCTCTACTGGAAACCTCCCTAGGCCTGGCTAGTTCCTTCACCTCCCTGGAGACTGGCTGCTGTCACTTTTCTCTGGGAGAGATTTCCTTAGCCATCTATGGATGGGTGAGTGATCCCATGCTGATCTAGAGGGCAGGGTCTGCTTCATTGTATCATCCACGGGTCCATCTATTCCTGTATCCCCATCCCCCAGTGTGGTACCTGGTACATAAGAGGGGTCCAGTCAACACCAGTTGGATGGATCCAGATTTCAAAGCATCCCCAAAGTTGATCTGAAGAAGAGCAACTTGGGTGGGGCAGTCCTAGCCTGGGGAGCCGAGGTGAACACCCACAGCTGGTTCAATGCTCCCCACAGATGGCCCAATGTGGGAGAAGAGGCATTTCCCATGGGAACAGGGGAGCCGGGAAGAGGGTTACGGCACAGAATAATTCTCCACATCTTAAAAACTGAATATGGAGCTCTCTGGCTGCTCAGACAAGAGGGCAGAGGTGGGGACAGAGGCAGGGAATCACTAAGCAGATTTCAGAGAATTCCGAACCACTCCTACCGTCCCGACCCCACTGCTCCAGGCTCCAGCAACAGTTATTTCATTAGCCTTAAAAGCCTTTGTTCTCTAAAAGTTCACCTCAAATTGCTTGCAACCTGGTGAGGCGGGCATTAAATCTTCGCCTGCCGCAATCTCATTCTTGCCCTATGGTCCTGAGTCCCTATCTTGCCAATGCTGCGCTCCAGCATGGCGACTCAGGAAGGAGACCCACGACCCGAAACTTCAGGCATCTGTGTAATACATGTCACTGGCAGAGCCTGAGAAATGGCTCAAAAGTCCTTTAGCGCACTGGTGAGGTGGCTCAGCCGGTAAAGGTACTTGCTACCGAGTCTAATAGCCTGAGTTTGATCTCCAGGATTCTCACGGTAGGAGAAAAGCCCTGTCCCCCAAGATCACACGCAGAATTAATTAGTTAATTAACTAAGATACTATAATTCATTAGGTGCCCCCCCCCACTGCAATATAAAGCATTGGCTAACACATCATCCTCACTTGGGAGTCACCGTGACACAGATGATGTCATCCACAAAATTAACACTCAAGAATGTGTGATTAAGTTACCAAAAAAAAAAAATCACACCAGACAAAATCTCTAAATGTTTTAAGCAAATGAGTGGCCTTTGTTGTTGGTGGTGGTGGTTGGGCAGCATCCATAGCAATCCCTGCCACATGCGGTCACGTGGGGTCCACAGGCTTCAGCTTAGACACACATAATAGAATTGCAAGGGGTGGGTGATGTGCTGTGTCCTTCTGTATATGTGTTGTTCTTATTGGTTGATGAATAAAGCTGTTTCAGCCAATGGCTTAGCAGAACAAAGCCAGGTGGGAAATCTGAACAGAGATATAGAGAGAGAGTAGGCAGAGTCAGAGATACACCATGTAGCTGCCAAAGGAGATGGTTGCTGGAACCTTACCTGGTAAGCCACAGCCTCCTGGCAATACACAGAATAATAAAAATAGGTTATTTTAAGATATAAGAGTTAGCCAATAAGAAATCTGAGATAATAGGCCAAACAGTGTTGTAATTAATATAGTTTCTGTGTGGTAATTTGAGTCTGGGCAGCTGGGAACAAAAAAAAACAAAAAACAAAAACAAACAAACAAAAAAAAGCAGTCTCTGCCAACAAAAGTGGGCAGAAAGTTCTCCTGAGTTAAAGGTGTTCTAGTCAGACCAGTATGTTTACAAGCTGGTTTTGGTTCTCAGGGGACATAGGTTGGCATGAGGGTAGAAGGGAACCCCACAGAGCTGCCGCAGAGTCCAGCAGAAGAGGAACATGGTGGACAAGCAGAGTTTCAGCACCAGGGAAGCCAGCTTCAGGCATCAGAGCCAAGCAGGTCTGGCTACCTCACTCCTCAGCATCATCCTGGCAGCCATACTCAGAAACCAAAGTCTCCATGGCAGGAAGACCCCGGAGGTGTCAGGAGATTCTCCCCAGACACTCCCAAGAGCTGCTGTTGATAGACAAGATGTGGGAATGAATGGCCAAGCCCCTGCCTCAGAAGGAGTAGACATACAGAACCCTCAGCCTTGGCTACTTGCAGAGCACAGAAGCTCCATGGTGTTCCCAAAATGGCATTCTGGAGCATTCCTGCCTTCTGGCTGGTCCTCCCATGTACCCTCCCCAGGATGACCACAAGAAGTCATGTGACTAACAAGAGTTCTGTGGACCAGTGGTACCAGGGAGGGACAGAAAGGCAAGTGAGGCCTTTCCCTGAGCCTAGGCTGGGACAGAGTAGCCCTCTATCCCAGGGCTACATCTCCCTCCAGGCTCTCTCTCCTCTGTACCAGCACCAATGGTCAAGAGCAAGGAGTCCCTCCAAGGGTCTCTGGAACCCCAACTAGGTACCCCCTCTCCAGCAGGCAGAACACAAGGGCAAGCCAGCCAAGACTTCTGCCCTCACAGGCAAGTGGATGAGTAGCCAATTATCGTGGGCCCTGTGTTAGGTGTCATTGCCTTTGATCTTGAGAGCTTGCTAATTCTTTTATTGCAGGCCTTTTCTGTGAGAGAATACCTGATTGTTCAGCAACCACAACACGCCATTAACTACAACATCTAATTCCTGATCAGGTTAGCACTTAATTTACCCACCTGTTAGCCCGCGCTGCATATTAGGAACTGTGGCTTAACTTCATGTCTCCTGGGCACCTATCGGGCTGCCCTGAGAGGACTTTATGCTTTTATTTCATGTTCGTTATGGACATGTTCTGTGCTTGTGCATCTTCACACAAGTTTACAATGTACAGTGGGCACACCCCACTCCACTCCAGCCTCTGCTCCCTTGATCCTCTCCTCCTGTGTTTGTCCCCCTTTGTCCCCCTAGGCATTTTTACATTTACCTTTATGTCATCTGTATGTCCGTGGTCTCATAAGTCTGGAGAATTTAGGCACCACAAAATGAGAGAAAACATATTTGTCTTTCTGAGACCACCTCCACTTGTTTAATATCTCCTCCAGTTGCTCCTATTTTCATAACTCCATCCTTCTTCATGACTGAAAAGGATTCCATGAGTGTACACCATGCCACATTTTTCTTTATCCCGTTCTCTGTCGTCAGACACCATAATGTAGCTCTTGCAAACAGTCCTCAAATAAACTCTAAGGGGAAGACACATCTCTGGCATGTTGACTTGGGTTGATACACATGGTGGAGCTGCCGATAGTTTTCTGAGGAGCCTGCACATGGCTGGACCAACAGACATTCTCCTATCTCTTCCCATACACTGAGTTCATGTCCCTTTCCATTTAAGCACAGCCTTGGGCCAGCACTGGGACAAAGTCAGCATGTCTCAGCAGCAAAGAAAGACACCAGCGTCATTGCTTCCCACTCCACATAATCCCCTAGTCTCTATGCTCACTCAGCTTCTCTCACGAGAGTTTTCCTCCTCTGATCATGGGTGCCAGGCTGCAGGAGGCATCCATTGCTCATCATCTGCATAAGCACAGAGTGGCTGGCATTGCTTGGCTGCCTAAGGTGAGCACGTGCAGACGGCCCTGGCTCCTGCCAGCTCTCCTGGAATCACTTTCTTTAAAAGACAATTGCATGAAATATGTAATGTTGTGTCTCATGCATTAATCAAAATCACGGCTCAGATTTTAATTCTCCCTAGAGAACTATGGAGCGGGTGTTTCTGTTCCACAGATGGAAGTGGCCTGGGCTTTGCAGTTTGTGGTGGGGGTGGGGAGATGTCAAGGTTCCCTCTACTATAATCCCCACTGGTTCTTGGGCCTTTCCTTGAACATGAACAGAATGTACGCTTTGCTTCTCGCCAGCAGAACACTGCAAAGGTGACAGGACATTGTGTCTGTGACTATTGTCTGCAAGGTCTTACCTGGAGTCCCTCTCCCTTGCTGGATCCGAATAAGCAGGCAGTGCTTAGAAGCCCTGATAGAAGGAAGCACAGAGCTGTGGGATAATGCCCTTGTACACTATAAAGAGTTGTCACTCATTGGATTAATAAAATGTTGATTGGCCAGTAGCCAGGCAGGAACTATAGAGGGGGCAACCAGACTAAGAGAATTCTGGGAAAGGAAAGGCAGAGGCGCAGTCATCTGCCAGATGCAGAGAAAGCAAAATGAGAATGCCAAACTGAGAAAAGGCACCCAGCCACATGGCTAAACAAAGACAAAAATTATGGGTTAAGTTGTAAGAGCTAGTTAATAATAAGCCTGAGCTAATAGGCTAAACAGTTTATAGTTAATACAAGCGTCCTCATCTCATTTTTTGAGATGGGGTCTCTCATTGAGCCCAGACCTCGCCGATTGGTTAGACTGCCTGGCCAGTTAACACTAGGGATCTGGTGGTCTCTGTTACACTGTCACCCACCACACTTGGCTTCTCACATGAGTTCTGGAGATCAGAACTCAGACCTTCTGCTTGCACAGCAAATGCATCACTACAGAGCCATCCTCCCTAACCCCTGGTTTTCTTTCTTATTAAGATAGCGTCTTAAAGCTCAAGCTGGCATGGAACTTACTGTGTTGCCCAAGGAAGCCTTGAATTTTTGATCCTCCTGCCTTAGCCTCTTGATTGCTGGGGCAACAGGCTTCCTCTACCATACTGAGATTGCTTTAGCAAGTGTTTTTGAAATTTTATAACTTTATAAAATTTCTCATCCGTCAGTTCTCATCCGTGTTGACGGTCTGTAGATAATTTAATGTGGAGCAGTATCACGGGTTATCAAAGTATGGAGCCTGTTTGGTGACCCTTCATCCTCATTAGGTTTTTCTGGACACATGTGCAGAGATGGGTCTCAGAACATTTCATAGTCTTTTGGTCCCTGACTGGCCCCACTTCCCTTGTGCCAAGTTCCAGGATCTCCTTGCTGCCCGAGGGCCTCACACCCTGAAGCTCACTCCACAGATCTACTGGTGAATGTTGGTGATGGGTTCTCTCGTCTCCACCCCACGGAGGGCAGAACAGCGCTTTTTCTCAGCATCCTTTCCTGTGGGAGCTGCTCTGACAGGCCCAGTTAGCCGAAGAGAAGAGTGACATCGCCAAGTTTTTCACAGGCTGGGGGAGAGTTCTCTGAGACCAGTAAGCTTGCTCTATGGAGCATCACAATGGCTGCCACTCACTAAGGGCCCTGCTTGAGAGAACTGAGGAAAGGTCCCATGGTGACTTCATGTCAGCCTAGCTCTCCAACAGATTCCCAGGGACACAGACTGTAGGCTTTTAATCAGCAGTAACTGTGTCTTTATTGTCCCTATGCTATGTCAGATCCCGGCCCCCTCCCCAATGGTACAGATGCAGGAATGCCAGTTTTCCCCTTGCGGGGGTCTTTTTGAGACTCTTACTTGAACTACACACACAGCTGACAGCTTCACTCCTTGAGGGATCCCCAGGCAGACCCCAGGGTGGTTGGATCGCAACCCCTGTTTCCCAGTGACAAGCATTTCTCCCTGCGCTTTGGGGTCAAGGGTTCATTCATGTTGACACCCCCAAGACTTACATTTCACAAGATGGAATTAAAGATGGACATCTTGATTCTGCTGATAGCTTGCTTCCCCGGGGTCTCTGTCTGTCTTAGAAAACAGCAGGATGGGGGTTGAGGCCCCCTCGCCTGCATCTCTCTTCTGGTTGAAGCTCTGGCTTCTGTGGGGGGTTGAGGCCCCCTCGCCTGCATCCCTCTTCTGGTTGAAGCTCTGGCTTCTGTGGGCTTCCCCAGCTTCTGCACTGAGCTAGTCTGACTGGTGAACCTGGCTGAGAGCACAGGGGGACAGACAGAAAGATGGGGTCCCCACGGACTCGCGGGAGCTTGCCATTGGTTTGGAAGGAGCATGAGGCAGCAGGGTCATTTCAATGAAAGGATCAAGCGTTAGCGAAACCTTGAAGGGCACAGACGGTGTTTAATCTTTTAATTTCTGAAATTTGAACTGACATCAGGGGTCCTTTAAGAGCTCTGTCTAATTAGGTAGTGCCTGAGTTTCAGACCCCAGGCTGCCTGTGAGCCGCAGGGGTGTCTGGGAAGTACAGAAGCTACTGACTTAGGACACTTTTCATTCCAGGCAGTGCTCTGCAACCCCACACCCCCACATGCTCTAACCCCCAGCATATGCCTCGGCTCCCTAAGTCTGCTCATCCACCTGCAAGCCTGTCCTGGTGGGGCTCTTTGCTCTGTGGTCTGCACAGCAAGCTTCCCCCCTGCCTTAGCCCCTGACACGTAAGAGACCCTGCATTGCCAAAACACATTCCCCACTTGTGATATTCAATTCATGTTTGCACAAGCAAGTGAAACATTGTTATCAGATGCATGGAGATAGGGCATCCATAACAGCAAAGAACTTCAATCCTATGTAGAGCTACAGTGAGAAACAGCCCTGACTCCCAAGCCACCTCTGAAGCAAAATAATAAATAACACATTGGAGCTCAGATGAAATGGGCTGACACTGTCCATTCTAGAAGTCCCTGGAGCTGCCCCCGCCCTTAAGTGACAGGATATCCTAGCCCACCTCCAGAGGAGGCTGCTACCATCAGTAGAGACTGAAGTGTGGAAAGGTTTGAGGCTCCCGGCCTGAGGAATACAGCCTTTGGACGGAGCAACCTGAAATGCCAACTGAAGGACTCATCCAAAGCTCTCTTTGGTCCCTAGAGGGTGGAGACACAGGACAGACAGTCTCCAAGGAAAACAGAGACCAGAAAATAAGCCAGAAGAGATGGCTCAGTGGGCAAGTTTGCTGTGAACGCATGAGAAACTGAGTTTGGATTCTTCAGGGTCCAGGTACAAAGCAAGCATGGCCAAGTATGTGCCCGCAACCCCAGTGTTACAGAAGGTGGAGACAGGATCACTGGGGCATGCTGGCCACCAATGGAGCTCCAGGTTCAGTGAAAGACCCTGTCTCAGGGAGTAAGTGATACAGTAATCCACCAGCACATACCCAGGCACAAGAACCCACACATATGTACATACATCATAGTACCCTCCACCACTCTGCCCCCCAGTACATATACCTATAGAGTTCAAAGGGCACTCTGAAAATTCACTAAAGGGGCTTTGACCCATGGCTGGCCCACTATGGCCATGGCCAGAGTGACTAGAAAGCACAAGGGTGTCTGTTGTAGAGTATTATTTTAAGATGTATGACATTTGTTTATGTTGTGGAACATTTGTTTTAATGATGCAAAGATGTGCTGTATTCTTTTATGTTGCATTTGTTTAACGCTGTGAAGCTGTGATACTTTGCCTGTCTAAAACATCTCATCGTCTAATAAAGAGCTGAACGGCCAATAGAGAGGCAGGAGAAAGGATAGGCTGGGCTGGCAGGCAGAGAGAATAAAATGGAGGAGAAATCTGGGAGGAGGAAGAGGAGAAGGAGAAGGATCAGGATAGAATGAGAAGGACTCAAGGGGCCAGCCACCCAGCTATACAGCAAGACACCCATCTACACAGCCAGGTACCCAGCTACACAGCCGACCACCCAGCTACACAGCCAGACACCCAGCTACACAGCCAGCCCCCAGCTACACAGCCAGACACCCAGCTACACAGCCAGACACCCAGCTACACAGCCGACCACCCAGCTACACAGCCGGCCCCTAGCTACACAGCCAGACACCCAGCTACACAGCAGCCCCCAGCTACACAGCCAGACACCGAGGAAGACTGAAAGCAAGATTATAGAAGAGAGGAAAGGAAAAAGGCCAGAGGCAAAAGGTAGATGGAATAATTTAAGAAAAGCCAGCAAGAAACAAGCCAAGCTAAGGGTGGGAATTATAAGAAAGTCTCTTTGTGTGATTATCTGGGAGCTGGGTGGCGGGCCCCCCAAAGAGTAATAAGAGGAAAAAACAACCAACGGCAGGTGTATCCTGAGATCAGAGATTGCTAGGGAAAGCCAGCATGGCCACAAGGCCAGGTGCCTGGGATTATTACACTACCAGACTCTATGCATGGCCTTGGACTAGAAGCCCGGAGAGACAAAATCTCCTAAGTCAACATGGCCGCGTGTCAGGAATTTGGATGCAGGATTGCCAGCCCGGCTTCCTGGCCATTATGGTTTTGAAGCATGGAGCACATCACTAATGGGAGCGAATACCATTAAAGGTTAATTATGAACCGTGTAAAGGTTATTTTTGCATATCTCACCTCTTGGACAAAAGCCACTCTCTCATTACTATGTTAGAATATAAATTAATCTGCAGAGCACTTAAAATGTCACAAAATCCTTATTATAATGTTAATGTCATGAACGCACACGCATGTGCTGGCCTGCCCTGTAGGTGAGGCCTTCTTGCCCAAATCTGTCTGTCCTCTCTGTCGTCCCGGATGCTCTGACTGGAAGCCGCTTCTCCACAGTTCATTCCTCTGAAGGTGAAGCCCACCGTTTCCCCAGACAGATGCTTGTCCCCACCCCACCCCCAAACCGGCCCAAGCTGGCTCCTCCCTCCAGTCCTCACGTGAGCACAAGGGTAAGAGCACCCGCACCCGTGGAAAGCCCACCCCGAGTCCTCACAGGGGTGCTTGGCCCTCAGCCAGCCACGGTCCTCAGCCCAGGAGCTGACTTGGCTGACACAGCCTCCATCTATGGCTTCTGACAGAAAAGGACAATTCTGGGCTTAATAAAGTTAGACTGGGTTTCACTGAATAATTTATCTGCATGCGTTGCACTTCAGCAAGTCGCTGCCTCTTATGCTGATGCTAAGCTCCCCTGGGGTGAGCCAGGAGACTGGTGTGTAGGGACCAGGAGAGATGGGGGCACGGGCCTCTCCAAGATGGCTGCTGCCACTAGGCCAAAGGGAAAAGCATGAAATAAAGGACGTATCCCCAAATAAGGCAGCCCATAGGAGCAGAACCTCTGTGCCAGGGAGTGAGGCTACCGAACAGGTAAGAGGGTCAGACCATCCCTGGAGCCACAGCACCACATCCTAGAAAGGGAGCCAACAGGCCTGATTCAGCATTGTATGAGAAGCCATCTTGGCCCATCATGTGCCAAGGACTGAAGCAAGCTGGAGGCCCAGCATGGTGTCGCAAGCCTGTCGTCCTAGCTCTCAGAAGACTATGGCAGGAGGCTTGTGAGTTCAAGGCCACACTGGGCTACATAGCAAGATTCCATATTAGGCCTCTTCCTCCAAACAATAAGTAACTAGATACTGGTATCTAAGGGAGACCCCAAAGGGAGAGGGACATAGGAAGGGAAAGGGGGGTTTCTGGAGCTAATCAAAAGTTGGCATCTGCTGGTCATTTATGAAGAGAAGGATCTAGAACCCAGGATGAAAGAATGTTTACTCTTAAGTCAGAGTTGGCTAACCTTCGGCCAGGCTTTTTCTCAGCCATGAGCTCCTGAGCAGACATTCGCATGTCCTTCTTCCTTGTGAAGTAGGGAAGGATCAAACCTGAGTCCTCAGAAACAAAGTGGTGGAAGGACCAAACTGTGAGGCATCAGAAACTAATCAAGAGATGGATGCTGTGATTTCTGGGAACCCTGAGGCACACTCAGTCAGTCTACTTCCCTGAGGGGTTGTGGGTCAATATCCGAAAGAGAATGGGTTTGAACAGAGACAGACATGCGATGATCGGAATTCTGGGCCAGCCTGGGTGTCATACCAACATCCTGGAAAGAAGACAAGAGGGGAGGGGAAAGGGGAAAGAGAAGAAAGAAAAGAGATGAAGAGGGAGGGGAGGAAGAGAAAAGGACAGGAGGGGAAAGAAGGGGAAGGAAGGGAAAAAGAGGGAGATGGGAGGGGGAAAAGGGAGATGGGAGGGGAGGGAGAAGGAGAAGGGAATGGGTAGTGGGGAATGGGAGGGACGTGGGGATGGAAAGGTCATACCTATATTTTAACGCCTGGAACCCATTTGTTAGATCGCAGGGCAAAGGAAGGTTCTGGTAGGAAACTAAGACTAACCAACAAGCATTATGGGGGCTGTAGTGTAGGGCTCTGGATCACCCAGAGTGTGGGAAAGGCCAGGGGAGAGTAGGTCCCAGGAATGCTACTGAGATGCTCAGGTCTGCCTAGGGTGTGGGTGGCTTCCGGCAGCTAGAAAGCAAGAGAACTGCTTCCTTTAGCTCCGGCCTCCCATCCACCCAGCCATGTGCTTTCAGACTAGCGCTCCTGACCGGGCATCAGCTCTCCAGAGCAGTACTGCAGTAAGTCTGCATCGCCCTGAGCCTTTCTCGGTAATGAGAGAAAATAGAAGCATGCATCAGGACGTGTTGGGAATGGGAGCCCCTGGAAGGATCCTGGAGGTCATTTTCTGCCGCCCCAGGAAGAGGGCCATTCCACAGCATCCAGCCCAGCGGGAGGAGCAGGGCCATCCTTCTGAGGTGAGGGGACAAACCTTCCTAGGAACGGCAAGAGTCCAAGCCAACTTTGAAGACTGCTCATATGCCTGCCCTGGAGGGAGCATGCAGTGCTTGCGTGTGAGTGTGAGGGCCTCCCAGGCCGCTGATTAACTGTTACAAGAAGGGCCCACTCTCCCCTGCAGCGGGCCTGAATAATTCATGGTCGGCATGTTTGAAGGAAGCCATGCAAGGCGGGGAGCTGAACTGGGTCAGGCTGGCCCAGCCTGCTGGAGCAATTCAGCCACTAGGTCATTTTCAAACACAGGGGATAAGCAGTCGCAAGGATTAATTATTGACTTCTCAACTCTTCCTGAAGGCCAGTGGCTAAGAAAAAAAATCATCGCAAATTGATGTCTCTTAAACTACCTCTGAATATACCAGCCTTTCAGGAAAAGAAGGTTTTAAAAGGTGGGGTGGGTAGGAACCCCACCGTTCAGGGTGAAGGGATACGTGGCCCAGAAAATGTGTTCTGCTCCTCGTTAGCCGTGTGCCCCCCTGCCCCCCGCCCTCTGCCCCCAGCAGCTCCTGGAAGCCAGTGTGTGGTGGTATCAAGGTTTCCTGAGCAAATTAAGCTATCACCCAGAGTCCAGGAGCAAGATCCAGGAAGGGACTGAATGAACCACTTGAAAGTCAGATAAATTGGAAGCAGAACTGCCCCCAGGCTGTAGCTAGCTCATTTCCTCAATGACCAGGGCTCCCTCTCCAACCTACCAGAGACAGGAGTGCCAGAGGCCGAGTCTACACAGTAAGAACCAAATGGAATTGGCAGCCCTGAGTCCGCTCCACTGATCGCCCCTTGGTTCTGTCTGAGAAGGGTCAGGCCACCACATTCCCCAAATCCTAAGGACTCTGCTTTGCCACTCCGGCCAACAGAAAGATAATCCATCTGCCCGTATTTACCTAGCAACCAGACTAGTGGTCCGGGCTGTGATAGCAACCACAGACTGCCTCTTTGCAGACCACCCAGGGACCACCCAGCTGTAGGGTAGCTTCAGCCGCTGGCTCCAACTCACAGGCAGACCAGTCATGTCTGCCCTGGGCACTGGAGGGTCAGGCATATCTGCCACCCTGAATCCATCTAGGCTGTGTGTGTATGTGTGTGTGTCCACATGTGTACGTGTTCACCACACATAGATCAACTCTGAGTATCATCATTCCTCAAGCACAGTCCACTTCAATTTCTGAGACAGGGTCTCTCGGTGCACTTGGAATTCATCAAGCTGGCTATGCTGGCGGGATAGAGACCCCAGAGATCCTCCTGTCTCCACCTCCCCAGCACTGGGGTTGCAAGACCACATAACCATGACTGGTTTGTGGTTTGTTGGTTTGTTTGTTTTTTTATGGGTTCTGGGGATGAATTGCTTAATGCCTGCACAGCAAGGGCTTTAACAATGATTGAGTCATCTTCCCCAGCTCCCTTCCAACCACTCATCTATAAGAGAAGAAAAGTGAGTTCCAGAAAGGGCACAATTGCTCACTGTGGGTTCTGGGCTGGCTTTGCCTATGATTCATCTCAGCGCCTGTCTTCTCCCCTTATGTATGATGATGACAGGTGGCATCTGAGTGGCTCCCCTGTCATCCCACCCTGGAATGTGCCAGCTGTGTGATCGCTCCCTTGACAGGGACTGGCACCCACAGGCTCCCTTCTGAGAAAGAGCCTGCAGCCAGTGTGGGCAGATGTCACCTGGAAGATGAGCGGCAAAGAAACTGGCTCTTCTCTGCCGGCTGCTGTGCTGCAGAACCATTCAGCGAGGTGCCGAGGGCAGCCCAGAGCCAGCAAGAGCTGAGCCCTCGGTCTCACACACTCCAAGGACCTGAAGCCTCCGTTCCCACGTGAGTCAGCTCGGAAGTGACCTGGCCCCAGATGAGATGGTCACTGCAGCTACCATCACTCCAGGGGACCTGGAGAGGATGCAGTAGCTCCGATAGCCGATGATCTTATCAGCAGGCACAGAAAAAGGAGGGGTACATGTTGTTCAAGTCACCAAGCTTTGAGATGATTTGAAGACAGGTTCAGGATGGAGAAACAAAGGCCCCTGGGGCTCTCGGCTTAGCACATCTGACTCCCTTGACAAGCATAGAATTCCAGAACCCAGGCTGTCGGTTTCCCCCTTTTCCCCCCGAACCTCAGATATTACCACCTGCGTGGTCAAGAGCATGAATCTGGGCACTCGGGAGGGGAAGGCAAAAAGCCAAGGCCAGAGCCAGCAAGACGGCTCAGCAGGCCAAGGTGCCCGCCACCCAGCTTGATGAGCTGTATTCCAGCCTGTTTGCCAAGGCCAGAGCCCGCAAGACGGCTCAGCAGGCCAAGGTGCCCGCCACCCAGCTTGATGAGCTGTGTTCCAGCCTGGCACAGACACAGTGTAAGGACAGGACCAACTCACACAGGCTGCCCTCCACACTCCTTACAGGCAACATGGCAACGATGCATCCATTCAAAGGCGCACACACACATGAATTTCTTTTTCTCTAAAGGCATGCAGGGAGACCTTGGTGAGTTAGAGGCTAGCCTGGTCTAGACAGTTCCAGGCCAGGGAAGACAACACAGTAAGACCTTGTCTCAAAGAAAAATATATTTTTAAAGAAAGTTTAAGGCTAGCCTGGGCTACATAGGGAGTTCCAGGTCAGTCAGAGCTACACCACCATTGAAGGGGGATGATGGGAGAAAGGAAGTATGAGACAGAGACAGAGAGGAAAAGGGAGAGAGAGAGATAAATACATGACAGTGACTTGGGACCTTGCCATCATTATTCATAACCTAAAATGCAGGAGCAACAGAGGCGTGTGTGTGTGTGTGTGTGTGTGTGTGTGTGTGTGTGTGTGTCCAGGGCCACTGGGGACTCCGAACAAATCACCAGAGACACCTTCACAGTAACTCCCTGTAATGCCCAGTGTGCATGCTAAGTGCTGGGCATAGTACTTCACAACACTGAGTACTATCATCCTTCCCACTATGCAAATGGGGAAACTGAGGCAGGATGCAGCTAACTTCCTGCCAACAAATGGGAAAAGACCTGGCTCTTCAGTTGACTTCGTGCTTTAGAGTGGGATGTCTCCCTGTGGGTACAGTGGTCACTTAGAGCTAGGTGATAATTTGATGTAAAGGATTTTCCTGAGCACCGGAGAATGTGAGTAGCAAAGCCTTGATCAACCAGATGCCAGGATCATGCCCTCTCCCTTCAAGACAACCTAAGTGCCACCCCGCACATGTCAATTGCCACGCCAGAGGAAAGAAACCACTCATGGTTGAGAGGTACTACATGTTCTGGGGAGTCCCTCAGGGTGACCTTCAAACATTTCTATCCCTGCTCCCTGAGCCACACAGGGGCATAACTGAGCCTTTGGAAATAGACCACCATCGGTTGGGGTCCCAGTGTGGAGAGCTCTCGCATCCCTGGCGTCCAAGCCTTTGGAAATGGACCACCATGAGTTCGGGTCCCAGTGTGGAGAGCTCTCGTATCCCTGGAGTCCAGCCTTGGGGACCCTCTCGCCTCTGGGGTCCCAGTATCTGGATCTCTCTTACCCCTAGAGCCTGTGTACACAACCAACAAATGGGGGGCATATCTGAGCTTCAGGGGCATCTTTTCATTATTGTGAGCCATTCGGCAGGGCCAACCTTGCTTCTTTTTTCAGGACCTGCCAGACTCTTGACAGCCTAAATACAAAGAAGCCATCCTGCCAAAGGAGGCCTCCTCCTCGGAGCTCTTTGCATGGCTCCTGACTTCTAGCCCCTCAACAGCATCCCTTGGCCCCCAGAACCTTATTATCACTGATGCCAAAGACACCAATTACTCTGTTCCCTGTGGTCTAAGAAAGTGAAAAGTCCAAATGCCAATCCCCTCGTACCTTGTCAGTAGACACCATCCCCCTAGCACAGTCTGTGACCTTCCGACTAACACTCACCCTTATTGCTGTGCTGTTTTTCTGATGAAATCAATTGCATCTGATTGATCCTAGACTAGTTTTGCCTTCCTCCTCCAGCTCATGCTCACACGCACACACATGAAACACATACCACACAATACAACACATACAGACGCCACACATACAACGCACACACACATACACCACACATAACACACACACCACATACACACACACACACACACACACACACACACACATGCACCAGACGCTTCTGAGCGTATGTTGTCTAGACTGCTCTCTGGTTGTCACCAATGTGTGTGACCTGGCTCCCCAAGTAAATTTGGGGCCATGCTCTCTTTTTCTACCACAGAAACTACCATTGCCCTAGGTCACAGTAGGCAGTCCCTAAAGGACAGGCCAGACGTTGTTACAGGACAGGAGTTACACTTTGGTGCCTCCTCCCTGCGCCCACTTGCCATCTGCTTTCCCTATGTCACAGGCTGTCCCTGGTGGTTCAAGATTCCTCCCCAGAGGCAGCCACTTCTCTCCCCATAATAGTGATTGTATCTTAACTCCCAAATTAACCAGACCGGTCTCCCAAACCAGAACTAATCCTCAGGCCTCCTGAGTCAAACCAGAAAGGCAAGAGATTAAGCTACCTGCCTGTTGGAAGCCTCTTTCCAAGCCAATTAGGAATAATTTGGGGAAATGGGTTCACGAGCCTCGGCATCCAGAGCCGTCCTCTGACGCAAAGGCTTAGTGTAGGATCAGTGTCCTCACAGAAAACAAGTTCTACTGGAAAATTATAATGAGCAGCTCGGTGGGGCAGAGACAGCCGGGCCCCGAGCTTCTGAACACTCCTGGGTGCCCTGCCACTGAGGGTGGTGGGTAGAAGTGATTTGAAGCCATTAAAGAGAGACAGTGAAGTTTTAAAAAGCACCCCAATAAGAGTCAGAGAGACCTAGTCCCAATTTCTGTGGCTAATTAGCAGAGTAGCCATGGGCAAGCAATACTGACTGAGCCTGCTTCCTCATTCATGAGCCGACTCTGAAGACTGAATCTCTCCGGTCTCCCCTCCGTGTCCTCTCTCTCTCCCTTCATTTCCTCTTCCCTCTCCTCTCCTCCCCTCCCTCATTCTTCCCTCTCTGTCTCCTTCTTTCCTTCTCCCTCTTGCCCTGTTCTCTGGCTCCGCATATGCCACAGGCATTACCTCCTCCTCAGAACTGTGAAGACTTGAGACTAGATTCCAAAGGGGTTTGCAAAGACAGGAAACAGCCCACACAGCCTCGGCACCTTAAAGGCCTGTGCTCTTAGCAAATTAACATAAATCAGATCTAAAAGGGATCAGATACCTAGAGACCACAGACTTGACCGATACCTAGAGAACATAGACTGGACCGATAGCTAGAGAGAGAACACAGACTCGACCAGAAGCAGCTGTTGCCCTGTACGGAGAGCTTTGACGGATTAGGAAATTCCTACTCACACCCAGAAAAACATGCTCAGGAAACCCTACAGCTATCTCAGACGCTGAGGTGCGTGCACGGGGGGGG